>NC_056733.1:684034556-684087056 GCF_019279795.1 Protopterus annectens
ATCTTGTAATGCCCAGTCAAAAAAATGAAAACTCAAATACAAAGAAATACTTATTAATACCTAATTTTAATATGCAATGCTTCTAGATCAAAACAGAGACCAAAATCTAACACCTAAGCCCACTGATTTTAGCCATAAAAACACACTAACTCAAAAATAGATAAATAAAACAGAAAATAAATTCCTAACTAATTAAACAAGTCTAAACGCTGTCATGTAGGCAAACCTTTCTAGCTTTAAAACCAAAAATGAAGAAAATACATAAAAAAGAAAAGCATGCCGTCATCCATGAAACTATATTCCAAATAAGAAAAAAATCTCCCAAACAAAAAAAAGTTAAAATAATGCACAAACAGTTCTTAATTAATAAAAAGTATAAAAATAAAAACTCTACCAAAGCAGTTCCAAACAGAATGAAATATATACCTGAAGTAACCTCATATCCCTATACAATGTGGACCATTATTAAAATACACACATATAAGTTGCCTTCTAGTATGGCAACTCTGCAAAAGAAGCCCAACATCACAAAATAAAAAAAAATATATAGTAAGCAAATTAACTTATATCTTAAAGCTATATGATGAGGTCTATTTACAAATTCCGTTTATAAAACTGACGTATTGTAGTGTTCCATCAGCAAACTAGAATGACTATGAAAACTGTAAAGTAGTGAATTGTTAGAAACACACAGACACACACACAGAGAAGAAAAGCGATGAAAAGACTATGCAGGGTGATGAGGAAAATCTGCTTACTGTCTAGTACTGTAGGGCTAGGTAATTGGTTAGATGGTACGTGGCTCATGGCTTTGCTACTGCTCCTACCACTTTTTTGCTAAGTCTGCTATCCCTGTTATTTTGCACACATACCACCAGCAATATACATTATGTAATACATGTGGGCTGTAGTGTGATATATGAAATAGCTGCAGTTTTAAGCATAAAGAATGAATTTCATGATAAATGATGAAGCTACAAGTCACAAAATTGAATTCCTGAATCTTACAGTACCAGATAGTTTATGCGTCACATGAATTAGCCTGCACATATGGCGTTCTGTTTTTATTTGAATTACTGTTTCTGATTCATTTCAGGGAGTGCTGTAATAACAGTGTTTGTATAACATAAACTTTGTATTTATTAGAACTTTCCATATGGTTTTAGAATGGACTCTCTTAGGAGGCAATTTTCTGTATTTTTTTATGATGTTTGGTAAGTTTGTGATATTATTTGTATCAGTATAATAAAGGTTATGTTAACATACATTACAATTTAGTTATGCTTTTACTTAATTTAACCTTATGTAGTAAGTTTAGTCCTTTGTTTTTTTTTGTCAATAGTGCCATTTTCCTGTTAGCTGTTTATAATACAGTATTAAGAGTTTCTGAATGGTTGGGGAGTTACTAACTTGCAAAGTATGATAATAAATGTTTTAACAGAGAACACAGGGTGTACATATTTAAACTATGTGCATCCTGAAAGGTGATATGCTCTGGAATCTGTGATTGTTGTTAGGATAAAAAAATAAATAATAGTATAAAAGTGCATACAAAAACATGCATGCGCACGCGCACACACACACACACACAAACACACACACACACACACACACACACACACACACACGCACGCACACATACACACGCACACACACACACACATGCACACACATACACACACACACACACACACACACACACACACACACACACACACACACACACACACACACACACACACACACACACACACACACACACACACACACACACACAGTCTCATTGCCTCTGTCTTTCACATTTTTACATATGTAACACATGCATTGAACAAAGCATTTACCTGCATACAAGACCAAGGGCAGAATAACATCAGTAACAATGTTGTATCCTCCTTTTCAGAGTTCAGAGAGTTATCTAAATACATCATTGCCATGGTGCTGTATTCTAAATAAACTAATCAGAAAACTATGTTTCAAAGACCCTTTGTGGTATGACATCAGAGCCACTGTGTATATGGAAGTTAAGACTTTGCTGTAAAAAGAAAGTTGCATTAGTGTCTGATTCTTACTTTTAGATCTTACAGCAACCATAATAGTATCCTTGACCCAAATAGAGACAGTGAGGTCTTCTACCTCCAAAAAGTCAACTAACACATACAGAGTTCTAAAAAGAATGTGTAAGCACTAGCCACTGAAAAAAATCTGCAATATGTTTGAACCCCACAAGTATATTTATTTTATTTTATTTATTGACATTTGTTAACCAGGTAAGTCCAACTGAGCCAGGGGCCCATTTTCAGTGGAGACCCGAGGAAAAAACTCTAGAAATAATACAAGTATATTTACAAAATATTAAAGTAGGGTCACAGAAATATAGTACAAGTCAAAAATTTGTGCATAGCAGTACAATGCATAGGTAAAATAACAGTTAACAAGTAGAATTTCCAGAATTTGAGAACAGTATATAGCATAGGCCAAATAACAATTAAAAGGTTTAGAGAATATTACACAAAGGAATACAGTATGAATACAGTTTGCTAGAGCAAGTACAAGGAGGAAAAAGAGCCAATATGGAAAAGCAGAAAGATGGGAGGAGAGGAGACTAGTTCAAGTGGGGGGGGGGGGTGACAAGGGCATGACCAATTCTTCAGGAGAAAAAGTTTGTTCTTAAACAGGTATTTATGCTGAATGCTTATTATGTTGAGAGGGAGTGAGTTCCAAGCATAAAGGTCTTACCAATGTTTTTGCTGGGTTTACTGGCAGTACGGTGGTGATGAGGGGGGTTATAGAAGGAGACTAAATTGGAGATAGAGGGACAGGATGAGGGTTCATAAAGGACAGTGTGTACAATATGTAGCTGGGGTATAAGTAGCTGTTTGGTGAATTCTGGTCATTGAAGTAACTTAAGGGCAAGACAGTGGTGAGATTTGTAAGGAAGGTCGGCGGCAAATCTAGCACTTTCATTATACATTTGCTCTAGTTTAGGGATAAGAGATATTTGAACATGAATAAGGACAGGGTCAGCTTAAAGAAGACAATGTAGGAGTAGAGCCTGAATGAGGGAGGGTTTGGAAGAGGGTGAAAAAAATTTTGATTACAAAAGAGAAGTCCAGGTTTCTGGTGGGTCTTTTTTATACTTTGTTGAATATGAATATCAAATTTTAATTCATCATCAATAACTCCAAGTAGTTTAGTATGGGGTTCAGATTTAATAATGGTGTTGTTGTGAGAGGATATAGAAAAAGAAGCTTTGTGCTGGGCAAGTGTTTTAGGGAGGAAGAGAAGGAGTTTGTTTTTTTTGTTTTTTTTTGATTTAATACGAGTTGGTTATCAGAGAGCCAGGTTTTGACAGAGGAAAAGGTTTGTTGAGTGACACCTAGTAGATCAGGGATGTTGTGGGCAGAGGTAATGAGGGTGGAGTCATCAGCATACTGTAGAAGTGTAGAGAGGTTGGTAGCAGAGTGAAGTTTATTAGTGAATATATTAAACAGGAGGGGGCCCAGAATTGATCCTTGGGCAACTCCAGTATTAACAGGGAGGAATGGAGAGAGAGGACAGTTTGCCAGCAGACAGATTGCTGAGTGCTGGAGAGATAGCTAGAGAACCAGCTGATGGAGGAAGTAGAGACATGTAGGCCTGAGAGTTTAGTTAGAAGTTCAGAATGAGAGACAGAATCAAAGGCCTTTGAAAGATCAAGGAAAAGACTGGAGATGAGGAAGTTATTGTCACAGGCTTCAGCTATTATTTGGGTAAATGACAGTAATGCAGTAAATGTGCTATAGTGGGGCCTAAAGCCATGTTGGGTAGGAGTGAGGAGACTGTTATCGAGAAGGTGTTTGAGTAGATGAACATGGGTGCACTTTTCCAAGATTTTGTTTAGGGGAGACAGGATAGCAATTGGTCTAAAGTATGAAGGAGTAGAATTGTCACCTTTATGAAGAGGGATAGTATAGAAAGGTTTTCAAATGTCAGGGACCAGAGCTTCTGAGATGGAACGGTTAATAAGAATAGACACAGGGTAGGTGATGGATTGTGTAGCTATTTTTAGGAAATGAGGGGATAGTTGGTCTGCTGAGGATGAGCAGGTTTAAGTTTGTTAAGGAGAGATTTAATTGTAGTAATAGGGACTGGTTGGAAAGAAAAGGCATTGGGGAGAGTTTTGTTATGGGGTAGTGGATGCGTTGAGTGAGATGTACTGTTTTGTGTATTAAGTGTGAAGTTTTGAATAGTTTCTATGAAATAGTTGTTAAGGAGGGAGGCAGTTTCAGAAGCAGTGTTGTTAGGAAAGGGGTTGGAGTAGTGCGGTTACCTGGGTGGAGTAGGTTGTTGATGTTGATCCAGAATTTTTGTGGATTTTTGTGTGGGCTACTTTGGTTAGAGGAAAAAAAACCTCTCTTGTCTTTGTTGACAAGTTTTTTTAGCTAGGTTTCTGAGCTCTCTGTTTGTCTGCAGTAAGAGAGGGGATTTTTTATTCTTACTCACTTTTATGTATGATTGAGCGGGATTGTTTTGTTAGTCAGAGGGCGCAGTTGGATTTCATTCAGATTTTTCTGGACAGAGCAACATAATCAAGTGTGTCAAGGAAAATCTTATTGAAGAAATTTACTGCCTCATCTTGAGGGAGGTGATAGAAGAAGGACCAGTTAATGCTAGATAGTTTGGAGTTAAACTTGTCTGGGTCGAAGTGGGTAAGGTTTTGTCATACCCTATAAGTAGGGTCTTTAGGTGAGTGTTGGGTGAATCTGTGTATGAAGGTTGGAGAGTGGTCACTCAGTAAGTTGGGAAGTATACCAGGATTATTATAGAGGTGAGGAACTGAAGTAAGGATCCAGTCAACGATGGGTCCGGATGAGGAGTTTTTGTTTATTCTTGTAGGGGTGACGATGTGTTAGTGAAAACCATGAAGATTAAGACTATGGGTAGGGGATGAGGGGGACAGTTTAGTCCAGTCTATATTAGTGTCTCCAGGTGTGATAGTTTCATAAGGGATATGGTGAGTAATCCAGGACAGGAAGTTCTCTAGGATGAGAATATTATAGCCTTTATTATTATTATTATTATTATTATTATTATTATTATTATTATTATTATTGCAAAAGGTCTGCACAGTAGCTCTTTAATAGTAACTATGTAGGCAACCAGATATTTACAAGTTTAAAGAGATGGTTGCACACCTTAGTAAAAACCCTTTCCATACTGCAGTACTTTAAAATCCTGTATAATACTGAAGTTGACTTCCAAGAAGGCATGTCTGCCAACAAGTACCATGATAACACTGGTAAACGCAGTTGTTAGATATTTTCACTAACACAAGCACAGATATGTACACACAGCAAGCTCAAGTATAACATTTAAAATAATGTTTGCAAAGCTTGTGGCCACCAGATATCATGAAGAACCACATGTAAGAGGGATGTGGCCACGATGGCTAACTGAGAGCAGCAACTGGTGTAAGCTCTGTGACTGAAAACTTTTCTCTAACAGAAAATATAATAAAAAAATTAAAATTTGGAAATACTTGTTAGCTAATTTTATTCACTAATAGAGAAAAGATTTATAACTTCAAGTTCTTCAAAAGCTATGTTTTTTTTCTGTCAGAATTTCAAAAAAGACATACAGTTACTAATATCTAATATGCTGGATGTATTACTTAAAATAGACAAACTTGATACCAAACTAGAAAGTTTCAAAGAAGAGACCAGAAAAATAATGGAACATTTAGAAATTCTTAGGAAATAACAAGGTGCACAAATCTGCAGTATGAAAGGTGATTTAAATGATCATGAAGGAAGAATAACTGAAGGTTAGTCTCAGACTGAATTTCTTTTGAAACAAAATAACAAAACAAAAAGTTGATGATTTAGAAAATAGACTGAGACAAATATCATTAGAATTTATGATATACCTGAAAAGTATAAGGGAGACAATATAATAAACTTCTTAACAACCTGGCTATATAAAACATTAAATCTACCTAAACCTTTATCTTTTTTAATTAAAAGGGCACATAGATTCATGAGAGTACCTTCAAAGAAGTCACCGCTATGTTCAATTATAATTAAATTCATGTCTAGCTTAGAAAAAGATAAAATGTTTAAAACAGTATTGTCCATCCCACCTATTAAAATAGGTGAACATGTAGTCAGATTTAACAATGATTATTCCAGTAAAGTAATGAGTAAAAGAAAATCCTGTTTACTACTGATCAAGGAACTTAAAAAGAACAATATTAAAGCCACTTTGGTGTTTCCTGCAAATACCAGTTTATTTCTTTCTGAAGAAACCAAAATATTTAACACACTGGAGAAGGCATCTACTTTTGCTAACAGCAATAAAATCCTTAATAGTACTAAAGAAATTAAGTGAAATTGGAACAGTACATCCCTCAAAAGACGAAGTGAGTTGAATTCCTGGAAAAATGCTTTTAGCCCAGCTCATCAATATAAAGGAAATAATGGCAGTAATTCTGGCCATGAAAGCATTCAAAGACCACTTGATACCTGGAATAGTAAAGATACTGACAGACAATACAACCATGATGTGGCATATCAACAAGCAAGGATACACTCATTCTTAACACCTGTACAAATTAGCAAAGGGACTATTGCAGGTAGCTCAACAACTATGTTTGGCCCATATAGCCTCATACATCCCTGTACAGGACATTCTGCAGGCAGGAAGTCTAAGCAGATCCCTCCTAGACCCTAATGGATGGATGCTAAAAATAGTTATTTCGATCTAGCACACAGATGGAGTGCACCAAAAATAGAGCTTTTTGCATCCTCCATAAAGAAGCAGCTCAACAATTTCTGTTCAAGGACCCCCCCCCCCCCCACACACCACCACAGAGGGGAATGGAGAATATATGCCTTCTCCTTCAGCTAGACAGACTTCTTTCTTTTCCCTTCTCATTGCAGAAAATGAGAGCTGACAATCCAAGGATAATTAATTGCTGTTTAACGGCCAAGACAACACTGGTTCTCACTCCTTCTAACCCTCTTCTCACTCCTTCTAACCCCCATTGAAGGGAGAATCAAAACACTACCTCAAACTATGGACTTCCTAATTCAGAGCACGGAGTCAGCCATCCATCCCAACCTGAGGATACCCAATTTGATAACTGGGGTGGGACTTCCAAGATGGTGAACACTGATCAACAGCTTAATTTCAGCTCTCCTAGTGTGAAAACAGATACTGAGAATGGAAAAGAAAGCAAGTGAAATGATTTTTGCTAAAATTCAGTAACTGGCTAATAAGTACACTGCCTGAATGCCAGCAATGAAGGACTTTAAAGCAGCTGAAAGAAAATAATACAGAAAAGGTGAAGAGAAAATACTGTCTGGGAAGAGTCCTGCAGCTGTTCAGCAAAAGGCAGTACATGAGATGGCTTCCATTAATTTAGAGGAAAAAATAAATCAAATGTACTCAGAGGTGATTAAAATAAATGAAACACTGAAGGACTATATCAACTCAAATAACAAAATACTGGAATAGAGAAGCTTTAGCTAGTTATTCAGATGAACTGATAAAAAAAATCAGAGATGGAAATGAAGAAAAGACTGGCTGAGATTGAGGCTTCTCAAGAAGACCTGTTTCAAAAAAATAGAGTTAGAAGACAAAGTATGCAGAGTAAAACTGAGATTTTCTGTTGTAACAGAGAAACTTGAAGGAACAGAATGTATTCATTTTATGTAAGCACAAATAAGCAACTGGACTGGTGTTACACGGCAAGATTGTTAATTGAAAGGACACATTACGCTTATGCTCCAAACCTGAGCACCATAAAGCAGCCAAGACCTATATTAGTAAAGGTGCAATCATACCAGCAGAAAGATTCAACCAGCTGTATCCATTTGTCTTCTGAATATGTTTTTTTTCTGGAGGATCAAAGATATTTATGGATGAAGAATAAGCTAGATGGCAATTCATTACTGAAACTAAGCAGAAATTCATTAAGATTCCAAGAGCAGGATACGTTATTTCTTATACTTATTTCATTGAATTGCAATTCTGTAATGCTTATAATTGTGCTATACAGTTAATCTACTACGTTTTGCACTGTTATAAAGATTTTTTACTGTTTCACTGCATTTATGAACTGCTTTATACTGTTTTAACTGTATTTTTCATTGCTAGATACAGTTTCATTACTCTAATTGCATGTTTACTGTAACTGTAAACTGCTTTTTCATACTGAGAGTTGTATTTTCTGTTTGTGAGTGCTCTATATACATGCTTTTCTGTGCATTTTTGATTTTTTGAGGTTTCTGTGTTCTAGTCTAATCTGTTTGCAATTAAAAGCATTCTCTAGAGTCTACTTGCTCCTCGATCTGTTTAAACCTTTCATTTAGTGGCTACAGCTAGTGACTGTAATAGTGTGCATTACTATAATTGCATTTTTATTTAATTATTAAATTGTAAACTGCTTTTTTATACTGAGACTTGTGTTTTCTCTTTGTGAGTGCTCTTTCTATGCATTTAAAGTGAGGTTTCCGTGTTCTGCTCAGGTGGCATAATCTTGATAGAGGCCTGCTGTTGCCCAGGCCTGGTAGTTTTGTTTGTTGAGTTTCCTGTGTTTCTGGCAGCCATTTTCTCCTGATAGTCTGTCTTCATTATTATTGAGAGTAACAGGGTTTCTTGACCTTCTGTAGTATTGGTGATTGGGTAATAGCAGGGGCTAATAGGACTGAGTAG
Source organism: Protopterus annectens (assembly GCF_019279795.1). Classification (NCBI taxonomy): domain Eukaryota; kingdom Metazoa; phylum Chordata; order Ceratodontiformes; family Protopteridae; genus Protopterus; species Protopterus annectens. The sequence continues at coordinate 684,043,251 of NC_056733.1, forward strand.
TAATTTGATCTTCTAACTCTTCCATCCTTACTGGTATATAAACTCTGTGTCTGGAAAAGGTTGTGCTTGTATTTATCAGGCTGTGGATGGTAATTCATTACTGAAACTAAGCAGATGTTCATTAAGATTCCAAGAGCAGGATAAGTTATTTCTTACACTTATTTCATTGAATTGCACTTCTGTAACACTTATAATTGTGCTATACAGTTAATCTACTACATTTTGCACTGTTATAAAGCTTTTTTTACTGTTTCACTGCATTTATGTACTGTTTTATACTGTTTAACTCTATTTCTCATTGCTAGATACTGTTTCATTACTCTAATTGCATGTTTACTAAATTACTTAACTGTAAACTGCTTTTTCATACAGAGAGTTGTATTTTCTGTTTGTGGGTGCTCTATCCATGCTTTTCTGTGCATTTTTGATTTTTTGAGGTTTCTGTGTTCTAGTCTAGTCTGTTTGCAGTTAAAAGCATTCTCTAGAGTCTACTTGTTCCTTGATCTGTTTAAAACTTTCATTTAGTGGCTACAGCTAGTGGCTATAATAGTGTGCATTACTATAATTGCATTTTTATTTAATTACTAAATTGTAAACTGCTTTTTCATACTGAGACTTGTATTTTCTCTTTGTAAGTGCTCTTTCTATGCATTTAAAGTGAGGTTTCTATGTTCTGCTCAGGTGACATAATATTGATAGAGGCCTGCTGTTGTCCAGGCCTGGTAGTTTTGTTTGTTGAGTTTCATGTGTTTCTGGCAGCCATTTTCTGCTGATAGTCTGTCTTCATTATTATTGAGAGTAACAGGGTTTCTTGACCTTCTGTAGTATTGGTGATTGGGTAATAGCAGGGGCTAATAGGACTGAGTAGTAATTTGATCTTCTAACTCTTCCATCCTTACTGGTATATAAACTCTGTGTCTGGAAAAGGTTGTGCTTGTATTTATCAGGCTGTGGATGGTAATTCATTACTGAAACTAAGCAGATGTTCATTAAGATTCCAAGAGCAGGATAAGTTATTTCTTACACTTATTTCATTGAATTGCACTTCTGTAACACTTATAATTGTGCTATACAGTTAATCTACTACGTTTTGCACTGTTATAAAGCTTTTTTTACTGTTTCACTGCATTTATGTACTGTTTTATACTGTTTAACTTTATTTTTCATTGCTAGATACTGTTTCATTACTCTAATTGCATGTTTACTAAATTACTTAACTGTAAACTGCTTTTTCATACAGAGAGTTGTATTTTCAGTTTGTGGGTGCTCTATCCATGCTTTTCTGTGCATTTTTGATTTTTTGAGGTTTCTGTGTTCTAGTCTAGTCTGTTTGCAGTTAAAAGCATTCTCTAGAGTCTACTTGTTCCTTGATCTGTTTAAAACTTTCATTTAGTGGCTACAGCTAGTGGCTATAATAGTGTGCATTACTATAATTGCATTTTTATTTAATTACTAAATTGTAAACTGCTTTTTCATACTGAGACTTGTATTTTCTCTTTGTAAGTGCTCTTTCTATGCATTTAAAGTGAGGTTTCTGTGTTCTGCTCAGGTGGATTAATATTGATAGAGGCCTGCCGTTGTCCAGACTTGGTAGCTTTGTTAGTGTTTCCTGTGTTTCTAGCAGTCATTTTCTGCTGATAGTCTGTATTCATTATTATTAAGAGTAACAGGGTTTCCTGACCGTCTATAGTATTGGTGATTGGGTAATAGCAGGGGCTAAAAGGACTGAGTAGTAATTTGATCTTCTAACTCTTCCATCCTTACCGGTATATAAACCCTGTGTCCGGAAATGGTTGTGCTTGTATTTATCAGGCTGTGGATGGTAGTTCATTACTGAAACTAAGCAGATGTTCATTAAGATTCCAAGAACAGGATAAGTTATTTCTTACACTTATTTCATTGAATTGCACTTCTGTAACACTTATAATTGTGCTATACAGTTAATCTACTACATTTTGCACTGTTATAAAGCTTTTTTTACTGTTTCACTGATTTTATGTACTGTTCTATACTGTTTTAACTGTATTTTTCATTGCTAGATACTGTTTCATTACTCTAATTGCATGTTTACTGGATTACTTAACTGTAAACTGCTTTTTCATACTGAGAGCTGTATTTTCTGTTTGTGAGTGCTCTATCTGTGTTTTTCTGTGCATTTTTGATTTTTTGAGGTTTCTATGTTCTAGTCTAGTCTGTTTGCAGTTAAAAGCATTCTCTAGAGTCTGCTTGCTCCTTGATCTGTTTAAAACTTTCATTTAGTGGCTACAGCTAGTGGCTGTAATAGTGTACCTTACTATAATTGCATTTTTATTTAATTACTAAATTGTAAACTGCTTCTTCATACGGAGGCTTGCATTTTCTCTTTGTGAGTGTCTTTTCTATGCATTTAAAGTGAGGTTTCTGTGTTCTGCTCAGTTGGCTTAATCTTGATAGAGACCTGCTGTTGTCCAGGCCTGGTAATTTTGTTTGTTGAGTTTCTGGCAGCCATTTTCTGCTGATAGCCTGTCTTCATTATTATTGAGAGTAACAGGGTTTCCTGACCTTCTGTAGTATGAGTAATTGGGTAATAGCAGGGGGTAATAGGACTGAGTAGTAATTTGATCTTCTAACTCTTCCATTCTTACTGGTATATAAACCCTGTGTCTGGGAAAGGTTGTGTTTGTATTTATCAGGCTGTGGATGGTAATTCATTACTGAAACTAAGCAGAAATTCCTTAAGATTCCAAGAGCAGGATAAGTTATTTATTACACTTATTCCATTGAATTGCACTTCTGTAATGCTTGTAATTGTGCTATACAGTTAATCTACTACATTTTGCAGTGTTATAAAGCTTTTTTTTACTGTTTCACTGCATTTATGTACTGTTTTATACTGTTTTAACTGTATTTTTCATTTCTATATACTGTTTCATTACTGTAATTGCATGTTTACTGAATTACTTAATTGTAAACTGTTTTTTTCATACTGAGAGTTGTATTTTCTGTTTGTGAGTGCTCTATCCATGCTTCTCTGTGCATTTTTGATTTTTTGAGGTTTCTGTGTTCTAGTCTAGTCTGTTTGCAGTTAAAAGCATTCTCTACAGTCTGTTTGCTCCTTGATCTGTTTAAAACTTTCATTTAGTGGCTACACCTAGTAGTTGTAATAGTTTCCCATCCCCCCCTCCCTATTGTTGTGGTGTTCTTATACTTGGTGGCTTTGCAGTTGCCCGCCCATACTGTATATTTGATCTGTAACACTCCTCCCAGTCTAGTGTCATTAGTTCATTCAATCTAATAGCGAACATTTGTGAAGACCAACCCACTCAGATTCTTAACCTTGAATTAACTTCTGTTCCAGCTTTCTCTATTTCCACTTTACTGAAAAAAAAATCTAAGCGTGTTTACCCCCTTTCCTGTAACAAGTCTAGTCCAGATACAGATTTGCTGTATCCAGGACTGTTTGTAAGCTCCTGTGCACCCCCTCCCCCACTTAACTAGGGTTAAACTATTCCTGATGCCATAAAGTCTGCTCTTCAAAATTTCCCATGCAACTAGCCAGCTTTTTAGTTTTAGTACTCAAATCTGTTTCTTTGAGCTCAGCACTTGTTCAAAACTCATTGTAAGTACTAAATAAGCTACAAATTACTACAGCACTCAATTTTCCTCACTTGTCTAGAGGAAAACAGTTTTTAGTACTTAATAAATAAGCACCTATCCAGGCATGTATAAAGGTTGGCTCCCGGTGTTTTCTTCTACCTGATGAATCTGGGCATCTTAGGGCAATGCAGCAATTGCTTCATGTACACAGACAACCTTCTCCTCCTACCACCCAACACTACAACCTGTGAGAGATGCACTTATATAGACAAACTGGAAGCAAAGCTCTCTTCACCGAAGACTGGACTAGACAGTCAAGAGGAGAAGGTAAACACTTGCACCACACCAAACTCATCACATAGTCCCTCAAAACCTACACTACCAAAACACACACATAGAAACACAAAACACATGCCTACATTCACGGAGGCTCTCAATAAAAATCTGCGTTAAACAACCAAGACCTTCAAAGCAGAAATGCAAGCAACATCCACCCCCCCAACAAAACCCAAATGACACATAGCCCACAAACTCAGTGTGCCACTCAACTACACCCCATAAGGCATAACATACCTAACACTCTAGTCAGAGGTGACTCTATACTCAGGCACACTGATGTTCCACTCACCAGGCTAAACAAGGAGAACATTACTGTCAGCTGCATGTCAGGTGCCAGGATCCACCACATAATGCACGCACTTAGGTCACTCAACAACAAGTACAAATATGACTCTGTCATTATCCATGTTGGTGTGAATAATCTGAGATGTACCTCCCTGGACTACATGAAAAGAGACACGGAGGAGCTCTCCAGTCTTGTAGCCCAGGCAGGTATGACCCTAGCCCTGAGTAGCATCCTGCCATCACCCAGAATGATACCACAGTACGAGGACAAAATGATTGACTTCAACAACTGGCTAAGCTTCTGGTGTCATTCTAAGGGAATCCAGTATCTGTCTGCCTGGGATGACATGATTGACAGACCACAATGCTTTGCCAGAGATGGCCTGCACCTGTCACCCTTGGGATTGCAGATACTGGCAAAGGCTCTTGCCACCCCTATAGTGCCTTTTTTAGGCAAGGTTCAAATGACAAATTCACCACCGTAACAGGTACAAGCAAGCAAAATCTGAGGGTAATGCTACTCAATGCTAGAAGTCTAAACCTCAAAAGACACTCACTCGAGGCACTCCTTAAAATGGAGAACATCGATATCTGTGCAGTGACAAAGACCTGGTTCAAAGCTCCAGAGAGCACCCCTGCATTACCAGGCTATAATTCATACCACATCATTCGCCCACCTAACCCACACTGAAACAATAAAGGAGGAGGTGTGTCCATATTCATTAAGGATATCCACACCTCCAAGCTAGTTTCTCTGCATAATGCATCTGAGATTATCCAAGTTCAAATAACTCTGGGCAAGACCACAATCCAGATTGTAGCTTGCTACAAACCACCCACAATGCCCCAGGATTTCCACTCATCTTTTCTTGATACACTGGAAAACCCAGCACCCTAATAATGGGTGATTTCAACTACCCCACTGTTAATTGGGAAAACTACTCATGTACCAACTCTTTTGCTCAACATTTTCTGTAATTAATAAATTCCAATGCTTGGATCAACTTATACACACCCCCACCAGGGGCAGCAATATCCTAGACCTGGTCATCACCAGCATGGGCAATTGGTGTTCCACACGAGAGGTCAATTCTTCATTGGTCAGATCCGACCACAAGCTAATCACCCTAGACATTCACATACTGCCCCCACCCCACATTAGGGAAACAACCATAAAAAAGTTCTCCAAAGCCAACTTCACACTTCTTAAGACTGAAGTGGCAAACTTCACGACATCCATGCAGATGGACAGTAGAGGTACGACTGCTGAATCCTACACAAATGCACTTTATAAGCACTTACACGAGTGCATGGATCATGCTATCCCTAACAGAACCAAGATGCTATACTCTAAAAAAAGAAGTCAGTCTGGTGGTCTTCTGCCATAAACAAACTCTACAACAGAAGAAATAAACTGTTGCAAAAAAGAGTAAAATCCCATGACTGGAGGAACTCCCTGGTCAGCCTTAGTAAGAAGCTGAGATCCCTCATAAAATCCTCCAAAGCTAGTTATGAAAGCAAAATCGCCACTGATTCTAAAGACAACCACAAAGCATTCTATAGCTATGCTAAGAATCTCAATGACAACACTCAGCTCTGCTCTGAGTTACAGCACAATGGCACTAAATATACAGAATCAACTGATATTGATAACATCCTGGCAGATAGATTCAATGCTAACTTTACCCACCTCTCACCCCCTAAAGGGCCCATCTCTATACCAGAAGAATGCAAAGCTCCTGTAATCACAGCTGCACAGGTAAAAACCTCACTCTCCAAAGCCAAGAACACAGCATCCATGGGACCTGACAACATCCAAGGCTGCCTTCTACACAAACTACAGAATGAACTGGCACCCCACCTAAGTACCATGTTCAGTCATAGCCTCACCTCAGGCTTTGTGCCCATTGAATGGTGCACCACAATGGTTATCCCACTCCACAAAGGGGGAGCCATGACAGACCCTGGGAACTACCACCTCATTAGCCTGATGAGCCTGGTCTGCAAGGCCATGGAACATATCATCATGGAACTCATAAACAAAGACATTGGAGATCTCCAAACTCTGGACCCCACACAGTTCAGGTTTGTAAAATGCAGATCATGTCTCCTAAACCTGATAGACTTCTTTGAAACAGTCACCAAAGCCATAGATGAGGGTAAGGCAGTTCACACAGCCTATCTAGATCTCGCCAAGGCATTCAACACCATCCCCCAACCTGGAATTATAGATGAACTCACTAAACTAGGCATAAATTCCTATGTCTCAAGATGGGTTGCCAACTGGCTTACTGACAGAACCCACACTGTGAAAGTAGCAGACTTCAAATCAGACTTCAGACCAGTGACAAGTGGAGTACCACAGGGTTCAGTCCTGGGTCATCTCCTGTTTGGTATCTACTTCTCTGAAGTACAGGCTAACACAGAAGGTCATTGCTAACTAAGTTTGCAGATGACTGCAAACTAGGAGCCATAATCGAAACTCCTAACGATGTGGACATCCTACAAAAGAGCCTCATGAGACAGATGCCTGGTGTCAAAGCCATGGTCTCAAGCTCAATGCCAAAAAGTGCATTGTCATCCCCTTTGGTAAAAACTCTGTACCCATGAACTACCACATAGGCGGTAATCTACTTAACACTGAAAGTGTGATAAGAGACCTTGGGACACAGGTGGACAGTAGTCTCTCCTTTGATAATCACATCGCCACAGTGGTCAGGAAATCCTTCTACATGGCACACCTCATCACAAAAGGTTTCTCATCCAGAAAAAAAGTGGTCATTGTTCCCCTCTACTCATCACTCATCAGACCCATTATAGAGTACAACGCCCTTTTTGTTATGTACCTCACAAGACATCTACAACAACTGGAAAGGCTGCAGAAATACCTCACAAAGAGGATTACTCGCCTCTAACAGATGCCCTATGCTGACTGTCTCAAAAAACTCCAGCTTTACTCCATCGCATATCGCCTACTCAAAGGCGATCTCTGCCTAACATACAAAGCTATGTCAAACCCAGAGCTGTTGGACATGCTCCACTTAAAGAAATCCCAATCCCTCCGAGCTACATGCTCCATGGACCTAAACCTTGTCACCACAATAAACAGAACATGCTGGAGGGATAGATTCCTGTCCCAGAGACTTCCCATACTCTTGAACAAACTACCTATCTATGTCAAACAGAGCTCCTCATTAGCACTCTTCAAGAAAAACCTTGATGATTGAATGGGAAATAGGAACTTCACCCCGGGGATCACGTCTGTGGCTCTGCTTGACAGAGGCACAGGAAAATAACTTTCTTGGGTGGTGAAAGCCAGGGTACCTTTTTGGCTAGGCTTATATAGGCCCTAGGGCCAATAGCCTAGTACCTACCTATGAACCTATAAACCTATGAACCTAAGGGGAAAATAAAAACAGTTTATCCAACAAAATGTGAGGTAGCAAGCAGAAGGGGTTTCTGCTTCTCATTCTTCTGATAGTAAAGGTAAAGCTCATATAGAGACTTTTGCCAGTGAAACAGCTGCTATTGTTCCAAATGGAAGTGCTTGAGAGACAGAAAAAAGCACAGGAGTTGACTACAGGAATCATGAGTACCTTGGACTTGAACCAGATTCTGGTATTGGGAGATAAAGATAAACAGGAAGAAGACCAGCAACACTAAAATTAGTGAATAAACAGAAGACTATAAAGCAAAAATCACATTTGTGAAATACGAAAATTTGGGTGAGAAAGACAGGAATTTTTGACTTTGTTAAAATTGTGGATGGACTGTAAAGCATATACCCCACCTTATGTCATTAATATTTAGAAGGACACTAAAGAGAAAAATAAGTAATTGTCTCAAAGCACTGTCATTATACTCAGTATCCTAGAGACTGCTAAGTGGTGACCTGTGTCTGTCATACAAGGCACCCTCCAACCTATTAGAAACATAAATGACATCAGAAATATTCAGTCTAGGGATCGAAACCTCTTATGCAGCATCAACAGAATGGTTTGGAGTGACAGGTATATTTTGCAGAGGATACTCCTGCTATGGAATAGACTCTGCATCCACATAAAACAAAGTTCATCCCTGTCCACTTCCAAGTGCAACTCAGACATATGAATGGGAAACAAATAATTTACCCCAGGACTGTCCCTGTACTATCAATGGACAGATGCAGCTCCTAAATGTTTTATCCCATGCATGGGTTCCCTCAAATTATCTATAGTATGATCCCAGCTATCCTCATTAGGGGTAATATATAACTATTGACCATGGGACAGGTAAGGCCAATCTCTAACCAAATGAGGTTATTTTGAGCACAAAAAGGGAAATTGTCTAGGCTTAAAATAGCCAGCAAGGGCAGCTAGCCTAATACTTACCTATGAACCTATGTAAGTAAAACAATTTTTGTTCTTATTAGTATTTGTGTAAAACATTTCATGATACATAAACTGCATGTTAGATTGTAATGCAGTTTTGTATAGGGTGCATTCAGTGGTGTTTTAAATGTGGGGGAGGTGTGTTCAGTGATTGTTGCATACTTAAAGTTATTAAAGTAAACGTGTTTTTCTTACTTGTAAGGAATATAGGCTTTAAACTATAAAAATATAAAAAGGCTGAACACAAGCACTTTTAATTTAATATAATGTTGTGATCTTGGGCTATTGGGATGGGAATGGAGTGTAAAAGTGTACTGATTATATGTAGAATTAAGATAATAACATCCTTTGTTTTTATAAGGGTAGATGTCTACATTAATGTCCTTGGCTTAAGCTATTAGCAAGTTATTTTCTTTGTATGCAAATAGGCTTGAAAATTAAGACAAAATGATGAAAGGCATGAAAAATGTTAAGTTTCATGTATCTGCAAAGATATTAGCCTGTTTTTTTCCATTAGCAAGTGTTCCCAGTGAAATCTACACCTAAGGACTTCAACATCCCTGGTTTGGCACCTATGTCTCTAATGGACATAGCCTGTAAATGGTTCATCTCCCATGCCCCTGCTTGTAAATATCTCATCTCCCAAGCCTCTGTTTACATTTATCAAAAGTACCAGAACATGTCAGAGATTTGGAATGCATGGCTAGCTTTAAAAAAACCCTTATGGTCATTAGCCAAGTAAACACTTATGAACCTATGAACCAATAGACTGCTGGCCAGGGGAAGTTTGAACATTATATTCTGAGTGAAATTGACAAAGAATTCTTCATGAATTTACAGAGTGGGTAGTTGTTCTGTTTTTCTTAATGCTGTCTACACGGCAAGCAATTAATCTTGAGGGTTACAAATATTATTTGATGAGGGAAATGCAAAATGTAAAGGCTAGTAGTTCAGTAAAACTAAAGTTTGGAATTCTGGAAAGTAAATAAGAATAGTATCCTGTCCAGCAACCTTGACACTTTAATGTATTTAATAGAACACTGCAAAAGTTAGTTTTATTTAAAAGGTAGCCAGTTCACTTTTTCTTAGTGCTAAAAGTTAATGATTTCTTAAAACATGTAAGCTGTGTTTTCACATCTGGAAGGGGAATAGAGCTAAGAAAAAAGCAGACAGCTATCAGTGAAAGTGGAAACACAGGCTGGGAGGGGAATAGAGCTAAGAAAAGAACATACTATCAGTGTAAGTGATGACACAGGCTGTAACATGCACTTTATCATGGGTAACCTTAATGTTATGTTAGCTAATGCTTGTTGGTGCAGCTGTCAGTTTGGGGAAATTGGTCTTATCTGGAAGGATAACATTTATTTGTTGAAAATGTGCAGAGTTGTTCTACAAATTGTATTTCTTTTTTTTTTACTTGTTGGCTTTTCATTAAAGGAAAAAGTCTTAGGTGTGAAAAAATAAAGATGAAAAGAAACAACTTTATAAAATATCAGCCTTTCAAACAGTGTGTGCATATAAGGCAAAAGTTGGTAATACACATTCAAAAAAACTGTCATGCATAATAGGTGGAAACAAAAGCTGTTTAACATAATGGCTACTGTATCCATGCTATCTTGGAATGTAAATGACCTTACAGGTACAAACAAAAAGGAAAGAGCACTGAATTATATTAAGAAATGCATTCATCTTTGAAGGATATGAAGTCTGAAACTTAAATGTCTGTGATTAATAACTGCAGTCCTCAATGATTTTCCAGAAAACTACATATTTTAAGAAGAATAGACCAAAAATATGAGGCAAAGTTAGGGACATTTTGCAAAATCAGGTACAGTTGGAAGGTATGTTTTCAACACAGTGGACACTAACTTCTGGGTACTAATCTCTGACTGATAATTAATCAATGCCAGTGACTGCACATGACTATTTTAACTGTATTTGAATCTAGGCCACGGACTGCAAGTAAAACTCTTGTTAACTGAATGGCAATTTTATTTATATTTTTGAAGAATTAAATTAAATAATTTATTTAAATAGTAACTATACAGATTATCATTGTTAGAAATAAGGTCCAACAACTGTAGCAAGAGAACAGAGGCTCCAAGTGGAGCAGAGGCATCATTTTGAGCCAATTATATAGAATATGTAGGATTTGTAATGATGAAAGTGACTTGGCCTCTGAGCTCGATACACTCGTAGGCTTATTTGAAGAAAGAGGTTATCCCTCTAAACTAATAGATGAATGCAAACAGGAGGTCTTCAGGAAATTATTTGGCTTAAGCAACAATGCCGGTGAGGGCAGGCGCAATGCCTCTGTTTGTGCTTTTGGTAACCATGGGCGTCATGATACACTCACTTATGTCACCAGATATACCAGTGATGTAGTTGCACATAATAAAATCATCAGCAGAAATTGGAATGTGCTGGTCGCAGATCCATTTACCAGGAATATTGTGGGTGCTCATCCAACATTCAGCTATAAGACCTGTGATAATTTGAAGCAAACCTTGTGTATAGAGCGCATCGTCCAACAAATCACTTTCACAATGGTCGTACAGGACGTTCCCCTGTGGCCACTGTCATATGTGCCAACATATATCAGATGCTATTAGTTTCACCCATCCCGATGGTTCTTTTCTGTTTACACCCAGGTTTTACAGCGATTGCAATAGTACTAACTTAATCTATTTGGCCATATGCGATTCCTGTCAGGCTTTTTATGTAGGGCTTACGAAGAAGACTTCGTGATAGGGTGTACAACCATTATTATGATATCAACAAAGGTAATGACAGTAGTGCCTTGGCCAAACACGTCTTGGAATTTAGTACACATAGATTCAAGTTTATGGTTCTGGAATTGATGGCAATCAATTATAGAGAAGGGGACAATATGAACCAGTTGGCTCTCAGGGAGCTTAAGTGGATCTTTACCCTGAAAGCACATTTACATCCAGGCATTAACCAATATGTCTCAGTTAAACCAGTTCTCAATATGAGGAAGTAAGCATAAGTTTATTGGTTACCTTGTCTGATACATTATTCAGTGCATCTTGGTTCTGCACTTATACTCTCTGAGATTGTTTAGTGCTTTCCCATGGGTTCACCTTTACCTGGTGATGCCGCATGTATCATGCACTTTCCATTTTTTCTTACACTGAGTTTTAGGTCTGTCCGTAATTTTACATACCTATCTGTTAGTTATGTTTAATGTGATGTTGCTAAGGCCCCCTTGAGGCATGCTTGAACTATGGTTTGACTCCCTATAACTGTTCATCATGCTCCATTTGTATTAATTAGTATATTCTATGTCATAGTGGCTTTAGGTAAGTTTAGGAGTGCCACATTACACTACACCTGTTTATTAACCAGTTGCGTGCACTTCTAAGCCCTCCATATTGTGTCCATAACATTTATGATTTTTCATTTCCCAGTTCATGTCATTACATACTGCTGCTTGGCTTATATAAGTCTTCTGGTATTTTGTATAACTGGACAATATTATGTGTGCAGTTAACTTGCAGTTGGTTTTACGTCTTGTATACATATCCATTTTGTATATTCCTTTATATATATTTTTCTTGTAATCATTGTGTCTCTCTTTGTTGCCTTTTTTATTATGGTAGATTTGCATTATATTCACACCATATTTCAGTCGCTATATTTATATGCTATGGTGAGATCCCGTTGGTGTCTACATCTTATTGGGGCTTACGCTGCCACTTTTATGTGCACCATCTTTATAGTGGCAAATAGTGTTTTGCATTCCGCCAGATCCTCTGATGCTTTATTATATATTTTCATATACTTGTATCAATACTCAGCATTTGATTTTTCAGTTGGTTCTGGTTGTTGGTTTTCCTGGTTTTACGTAAAGCCGTTGATCAGATGGTTATGATGAAGGTGTGTCCTTCTTTGTTTAGTCTGACAGTTGCTGTTGGTTATAGGATGTTTTTTACTGTCGGACCAGTTTTCGTTGTTTTGACTGTCGTCATATGGCTTTCCGTGCATACAGGATGCTACAACGGTTTTATTCCTATTTTCATTGTTGCCGTTACTGGTGAGTTTTATTACTTACCTTTTGTGTAAGTCAACTATGTTATATAGGTCTAGGATTTTGTGCATTAGTAGGTTCTATAGATGTTTTTTCATTGAGAAGGCGATATTAAGCTGATTTTATTAACCGGCATGTTCTGCACTATTCATTAATGACACTACACTGCCGTTTCTTGACAATATTTATTACATGGATATTTCTGCTAGGCAGAGTTTGATAATACCATTTGCCCTTACTGATACAACAATATGATCATATGGTGTTTTTGATGCATTAGCTATGATTATTTGCTCTATGATAAGGGGCTCACGATGAACTCTGTTGAGCGATTCTACCTCTAGGGATATTATCTATTTTATTTTTTATTAAAGTATTTTATTAATGTATTCGTGGTTCTTTTGCTCATATTTTGTGAACTTTTTGAAATATGGACCATATTATGTATTTGATCACTGACACTTGCTGCTTTGTTTTATAAGCAACTCTGAGTTTTCAGCAGACTTGCACTGTCAGCTTAGGCCAGAAGTTGCTGTTTTTTGGTGTGACAGCATAATTGTTTTAAAGCGCTTTGCATTTTATGTTAACTGTTTTTATTCATGCTCTTTCATATGTTTTTTATTCTCTTTTTGTCTATGTTTAACATCTTTGAATTTGTTAATGATACCCCTTTAAACTAGCTTAGCTTGAATGCTATAATTATTCAATTAGTGTTCTGATTAGCCAGTTTTGAGCACCAAGAGCTTTTGTATAAAAGGCTGCTCAATTTCATGTTTTATTACACCTGAAGAAGCATAGTGTTACTATGCGAAAGCGCTTGTGTGTTCCAGTTCTTCATTAAAGAAGTTTTCTACATTGTGGATTCCTCTGTGTGGTGTATCCAGTGGATTTGGTGTGTTCCTGTTATTGTTAGAAATAACTAATTCTAAAAAACGAAAACAGCAAACTAGGAAAAAACCACAGGAACAGGAGTACTCAGCTTTCACCACAATAACGAGAAGGTAGCCACGAACAAACAGGACTTTAATGTGAAGCGCTTTTCGTCTGCTTAAGAAGCAGACTTCATCAGACATCAAATAACTAATTCTGTTTGGAAGAGGAAAAGGCTAAGCATTTAATCTATACTTTTTTTCTTACTTTTAATAGTTTTTTAAATGTATTAGTAGTTATAGGTCTGAGGTTATAATCACAACCAAAATAATTTACCACAATATCCATATCTTGTGTTATAAAAGAACTGAAGACTTATTCATTATCCCAAAAGCAGTAAACCAGGTAAAAATAAGAAACTTGAATTCAATAATACACATGGCTAATCCAAATTAGAGTCAATCCCACTGTATACTATCTAGTGTCTCCTGTTGCCCAACTTCCTGCAGCATTACTGCAACAGCCTAGTCCCTCCTTTCCTGTCCAACACCTCAGCTTTATCCAGCCAGTGACATCCATACAGAACATTGCTAGACAGAACAGCAGAGGATATGAAGGTAAACAAAGGATAGGTTCTGTCAGATGCTGTTACAAAAGCTACCAAAATCATGATAGTGATGAGCCCAGAAGCAAAGCTACCTTTCCATGCAGAGAAGTGCTTAGAGAAGAAATAATAAGGTCGCAGGATTAGGTCACACAAATAAAGGAACACAGTGGAAAGTAAAAGCATATTACCAACACTTATGGAATCATCAGTCATCTTCAATGCCTCATGATTTTCCTGCTCCTGGGTCTATGGGATATACCAATCCCATCAATACTGAAAACAACATACCTAAAAAACAGTGACTTGGATCATCTTCCTCCTGTAATGGCTCCCAAAGTGAATGATTCTTACATGGTTATAGAATTCAAAGATGTAGATATGTTAAAGGCAGCAGAAGTCAGTGTAATTTCAAAAATGACCCTTCCCTAAGTCAAACTTTTTACTGTAAATAGTCAGACATGTTAAAATGAAATTGTCTTGCTGCAAGAAATAGAAAAAAAATTATCAACATAAACCTAAAGAGAAGGGCAGATCGATTCTAATTTTGACATAAACACAGAAAGCAGCTTAAATCAGGAAGCCTTAATAAACCCAGGACCCTAAATGACTCACATCTGAGAGTTTCTGTAATAAGCTGAACAGAGCAATACTGAAATGAAATAGCATGTTATCACTTCTAATATGACAAACATCTTAACTATTTTGTATTTATCTGACTAGGTAATGTAAACATGGACTATCTGTATACATTATTAATCAGTTTGTAGTGCATGGATCATCATAAGTATGCTTTGAATTCAGGCAAAACAATCATTTTTTAAATACCTTTCAACAATGTTAACTGCAAGTCTTATGACAAAGCATAACAGCGGCCACCACAGAACAGTGTTGCAAGTACTTTCTCAGACTTAAATGTCATTATATACTTCACTATCATATAAAAACAAAAAATAAATGTGGCAGAGTGAAATGTCTAACAACTTTTAAATCATTCATAACTGTATTATTTACTTATTTGCATTTGGTATGACAGTCCCTTTTCACTGGAGGCTGGGGAGAGAAACATCAATGATTACAGCAACATTTAAAGTAAAAGAAATATAACAATGGATTACTATTGATGTACAGTTATAATAACTGAGACAATAATGATGAAACATATTACAGATAACGGGTAGAGACAAGCTATGTTATAAAAGATGTATTAAACTATTAGTATGTTACATCAAGTCATGCACAAGTAACAGCAGGCGCATATCTTCAGCATTCTTTATATGATAAATACAAATTTAATTCTGAACAATATATAACACCAGCATTGTGAATGCTTATCATGATAAAATTAAGTAGAACAGAAGTATAGCTGGAGCAGGTCAGAGGTGGCAGACACCATGGGCACAAGGTTTTATGGGGTACAGTTGGCAGATGCTATATAGGACTTATTAATAACTTAGCAAACTGTTTGTTACATTTCAAGTAAACCCTCTTTTATTGTTCTGAACTTAGAATTGAGGAGTTCCAGATTAGGGAATGGCACCAGGCAATAGATATGCTGTATGTGGCATGCTGTTATCAAGGAAATGTATGTGGATAAGCTCAAGGTTCTATCATTTGTTGTTTTCATTTTAATTTGAACGATTGCAGGTTGTCTATGCATTTTAGGGGAGGAGGGATGACATTTTCAGATTTTGGAAATATAATGTTATGAAATTAATTTATGCTAAGTAGCATTTTGTCTTTAGATAATTAGAGTACAAGGCATCTCCTACAGTGTTATGAAATTCATCCGTGCTAAGTAGCATTTTGTCTTTAGTGTGGAGGGCTCTAGCTGGAAATTAATTTTGACATATGTTGTATGGCAAGATACTTATCTGGTTTGTATATTAGGTTGGATACAACAATTAGTTGAGAATAGTGAAGACAGTTTAATAGTTCAGTCCATTTAAGATGTTTGGGGACTATACAGGATGAACTTGGCTGCAGATTTCACCATTTTATACCAGCATTGCTCAAGTTTGATTGTTTTTAGATGGTTTGCAGATTTGTAAAGATTGGGGAAGCAAAATGTAGAGTAAGAAGCAGGTAGATTTGTGCTACAGTTTTCATACTCATGTCTGTGAGATAGGATTCGGCTCTGTAAAATAGGCCATGGTTTTGATGCTTTTGAAAGCTACTTGAACATAGAGATTAAATTTCAGGTTGTCATTTATTATAAGCCTAGGTAGTATAGTGTTTGGCACTAATTGAATCTTTGTGTTATTTACTGAGATGATACTAAAGATATCTTATTTTGAAAGTATGAATTACAAGTGAATAGGAACAAATTTGTTTTTTCTGGTGGGGGAATTAGTAACAATTGTGCAGGGAAACTAGTAACAATGGAGGGTTCTCAAGATAGGCTTCGGTGGATAGAAAAAAGTTCTGGATCAATTTTTGAAGTTTACTTAGGTTAGAGGCTGAACAGGTGAGTGTAAAACCATAAGTGTATTGAATTAGAGTGGCTTGTTTAGCAGCAGAGTATAGTTTTGTATGAATATATTAAACAGCAGTGGTTCTATTATGGACCCTTATGGCACACTAACAGAAACTGGTAGAAAAGTTAAAAGTTCATTTTGTCATTTGACTACTTGATATGTCAAATAGTCAACTGGGCATCCACTGAAAAAGGACATGTGTCCAGTCGGACTACCCCAGTAAATAAATGTAAAATAAATAAATAAATAAATAAAATAAAAATGTTGATAAAAGATAGTGCCAACGGCTTCAGAGACAAATCTTGCAACAAGGAAGAAACTAAGTTATCTGTGTTTCTATACCTGCTAGTATCAAGAAAGCTCAGTAGCTGTGTGTGTAGAACAGAGCATGTGTATGTACCTTTAAGAAGCATTTCCAGATGTAGGCACATGCATATAAATAGCGAGCACGTGCAGGCAGCAGTGCCATTTTAAGAGAACAGCCAGAGTGTTAACATGTATGAGTGTGGTAGTCAGTTTGTTTATAAGTTTATTTAAGTTTAAGTTACAAAGCCTCATTCCTGATGTGTTTGTGTGTAATAAAGCTGCTTGAACTGAACCCACAACTGTTCGTCTGTTTTTATCCTGACCGGACGAGCGACATGGTGTCGGAACTGGGATTAAGAGTGCAACTTCTTCAAGCCATGAGGTTCAGAGTTGAAGGTGAAGGTAGATTGAGCTGGTTGATTGATACAGGACTCACATGATTAAAAAGGGCCAGAAACAAGCTTAAGGTAGCCAAAACTTGCACAAATTATTTATTTTGCAAAGGAAATGAAACGGAGCATTTGTAAGGCACAAAATGGATTATTAATTAAACACAAAGAAGAAAACATATTATTAATCAAACGAAAGGCAGTAAAATGCATTATTAATTAAACACAATGTTTGAAACCACGATATTTGATAAGACTAGCAGAAATATTCATATGGGCCTCAGAATTCCCTCCAGTTTGCATAACAAGCATGTTTAAAGTAAAACGAGCACAAGAAAAATATAATGAGCATAATAAGAGGTTAAATGGGCATAACATGCACAATAAAAGGGCAACATAAGCTTAAAAAGCAAGGCAACTGCATGTTTTTTAGTAAACCGTGTTTTGGGCATAAACTACTACTTCACATTGACTGAAACCATTCGAAGCATAACTAGAGTTGTTCAAAATATCTCAGAGTGTACAAAGTATTTGCAGAGTGTATGCTTTATTATAGTGCAATTATTTCAAAGAATTTGCTGTCTGCAAAGTACAGTTATACTGCAAAGTGCAGTCAAAGTATAACCATTTCGAAAAGTTTTTTGTACTCTGTACATTTATTCACAGGTTGCCGCCATTTCAAAGTGTTTCTTACACTGTACAGAGTTATTTCACAAAAGTTCAGCCATTTTGAAGAGTTTCAGTGCTGTGTACAGTTTATTTGCACAGTGCATTAATTTCAAAGAGTTTCTTACTCTGAGCTTTTTCTGCTGTGTGCAGTTTATTTGCAAAGTACAGTCATTTCAAAGTATTTCTTACACTAAGGAGTGGTCCCACAAAGTACAGTGATTTTAGAGTGTTCTTGTGTACAGAGACTTATTTAGCAATGTGCAGTTATTTCAAAGAGTCTGTTGTGTTATTGGGCATAATTACAAGTTCTAGCATAAAGTTCTGGCATATTTATAGGTGTGTATGTTCGTACATGATTTGAAGCACCTTCACTACTGTGTGTTGATATGGCAGAGGCATTTCACAGACCCAGTCCACTTGTAATAATATAGCAGAGAATTGAAGAGTATTCAAGCAGGAATCTGATATTTTCATACAAGCAGCTTTTTTCTAACAAAGATGCACTACGAGGGCATTCATTTTACTTAACTTAGCTGGGTCAGAAGCTATTGAAAGAGAGTGTTCATTTGCATATGCACCAGAAGTATATTCAGAAGAGGGGAAAACTGTCATATTGTTGTACCGGCTGAATCAAGAAATGACCCTGAGTGCTTAAAACATAAATTTAGAGAAATGTGCAACCCCCAGACAAATTTTACATTAGAGAGGTACCTATTTTACACAAGAGACCAAATCCCAGTTGAAACCTTTGCAGGTTATATCACTGACTTGAGAAATAAGGCTAAAACATGCAGATTTGGTGATTTGAAAGATGAGTTAATAAAGGACAGGCTTGTGTGGGGTGTTAATGAAGCTGCAGTAAGAAAGATTTTGCTTTGTGACAGTGATTTAATGTTAAGCAAAGCAATAGAGATTTGTCAAATCCATGAGCTCACAGAAAGGCACATGTGT
The DNA here is from genome assembly GCF_019279795.1 of Protopterus annectens. Lineage (NCBI taxonomy): Eukaryota > Metazoa > Chordata > Ceratodontiformes > Protopteridae > Protopterus > Protopterus annectens. The sequence goes on from NC_056733.1 coordinate 684,062,138, forward strand.
ATGCTTGTAAGTGATAAGAGCATGCAGCACATGGCAAGCAGAAACAGACCCAAGCACATGGCAGCTGCAACCCCTGCGCGTCTTCCAGGGAGAGCCCATAACCTTCTAGCAAGTTCCAAGACTAGCTCAGTAAAATGGACATACTCAGTGCAGTATAAGGGTGAGTCAGCAAAACCCATGTAAAGTCTTATTGTTAACTGTCATAATTGTGGTGCCAGCCATGAGTCTAAAAGAGAGAAGTGCTTAGCATTTGGTCAGCAATGCCACAAGTGTAAGAAATGGGAACCACTTTCAAAAGTTTTGTAAATCAAGCAAGCCTCATTCCATTATTAAGAAAGGTCACTCAAAAAAGCAAGTTGATCATGTACAAAGCTGCAGTCCTGCTTTCTGTACAGATGGTGTATCACTGGTCAGCGAAAAGGTTAATACAGTAGATTTGTTGGCAAAGAACAAAGTATATTGTACTGTCCTGATCAATGGTAACTCACAGAGCTCAAAGTAGACACTGGTTTAAAGGGGTCTATATCAGATGAATGAAAAATCCATTCATCGAATACATAATGATTAAAACGTCACAGAAATCGAAATTGGAATTGTGGGGGCTGCCCCCCCCCACACCCCCGCTAAATATATATTCTAACTCTGAGATCGTACTACAGTGAGGAAAGGGCAAATACCCTAATCCTCACTGTACTGAGATCCCACAATACCTTTTTCAATTTTTGTGAAGCTTCAATCTTTACGTATTCGATGAACAGATTTTTCGTTCACCTGATATAGACCCGGATTAAAGTGTAATGTAATGTCTGCAAAAACATTTTCTAGAGTGAGAGCTGGTGAGCAAGTTAATTTGGGTAATTGTGCAAACCGTTTTGCTTATGGAGGTGAAAAGATTCAAACTGAAGGCTCAGTAGTGCTTTCCTGCTATTTGGCTGGGAACAGTTACAACTTGCAATATTATGTAGTCAGAAGACCTGTGCAGTCATTATTAGGTCTCAGAGACAGTTTAAGAATGAAACTGCTTTCTTTTACAAAAGAAGTGCATCTTGTAAGCACATGTCCCAGTTCCAGTTCCAATTATGCTATTTTCTCAGAGTATGCTGATGTTTTCAATGACAAGCTAGGCAAACTTCCAGTTGTGTACTCCATGAAAGAAGACCCAGAGGTCAGTCCACTGGTCAGACAAGCAAGGAGAGTTCCAATAGCTATGCAAGACAAAGTCAAGGTCCAGTTAGACAAAATGGTGTAGCAAGGTGTGATTTGTCCAGTCACAGAACCAACTGAGTAGGTGTCATCCATGGTAGCTGCTCATAAGAAAAATTCATATGAAATCAGAATATGCATTGACCCAAGACACTTGAACAAAGCATTAAGAAGATCTCATCATCCTATGCATACAGTCGAGGAGATTATCACCCTCATGCCAAATGTCACTGTTTTTTCTGTCTTAGATGCAAAGAGTTCATTTTGGCAAGTAATGCTTGATCGCAAATCTTCACTACTGACTACATTTAGCACACCATTTAGTAGATACAGATTCCTCAGGATGCCTTTTGGAATAAATTCTGCCAGTGAAGTCTTTCAGCGTGCAATGGAGCAAATTGTTTTGGGTTATCTGTGTGCAATAATAGTGAATGATTTACTAGTTGGAGGCAATGGTGAAGCAGAGCATGAAAGAAACCTCAGGAAAGTTCTGGACAGAGAGCATGAAGTGAATTTAAAGCTCAAGCCTCTGAGATGTAAATTCAGACTACCAGAAGTTATTTATGTAGGTCATTTATTTACCAGTACAGGCTTATGACCAGACCCTTCCAAACAAACAGCCATTCTTAAGATGCCAGCTTCGGACAGTGTCCAAGCCTTACAGCATTTTCTTGGTATGGTTAACTATTTGGGAAATTCATCCCTGACTTCAGTGAGTTATCAGTACCTTTAAGAGACCTGATTTGCAAAAATGTTGCCTGGTCATGGTTGGAACAACACCAGAGACCATTTGATAACCTCAAACAGCAAACTGCCAACCCTCCTACGTTAAGGTACTATGATGTCCACAAACCAGTAGTTCTTTCCTGTGATGCTTCAAAGTTTGGTCTTGCTGCAGTTATTCTTCAAATGAGCAGACCTGTTGCCTCTGCATCTAAACTCTTACCCAAACTGAGATGCAGTATGCTCAAATTGAGAAGGACCTTTTGGCAATTTTGTTTGCATGTTCAAAGTTCCATGATTATATTTAAGGCTGAGCTATCCAAATCGAAATTGATCATTAGCCACTAGTCAATATTTTAAAAAAAGCTTATGCATTCAGCTCCAGCAAGACTGCAAAGGATGATGCTCAGATTACAAAAGTATAATTTCAAAATGGTCCATACAAAAGGCAAACTTCTTTATCTGGCCAATACCTTATCCAGATTGTCCACAAATACCACAGAACAGCTTGATGCAGAGAGTTTTGACTCTGATATCATGAAGTGTGTAATTTTTCTACCACAAGATTTGATGAGCAGAGAGATCATATAAAGACTGATCCAGTTTTGCAAAAGCACAGCCACTTCATCAGTGTTGGATGGCCATCAAAGCAATCCTGTGTACCACCAGAAGTGCAACCTTAGTTTCCATACAGAAATGAGCTGCTGATGGAAGATGGTATCATTTTCAAAGGTCCCAAAGTTATTGTTGCTTCTTCCTTACAACATCAATACATTCAGATTTTGTATTATTTAGAAATCACTTTCACAAGATTAACCATAACAACATTAACATGGAACCTAAAGATAAAATAAAGGAGTTTAGAACCACAAACATGAATAAAAAGCTTAATAAACAACAGATTAAACTATTGGACAAGAGTATTTCATATACAGAAGTTATTACACAAATAAATAAGCTTAAATCAAACAAAGCACCGGGTAATGATGGTATTATACCAGAGATATATAAAATCCTTTCTAAAACTACATATTCATTAATACATAAGGTTTTTATTTTGGCCCAAACTGAGTTAATAAACCCCCATCTTGGCAATATACATTTATTTCACCAATTTTAAAACCTAATAAAGATCCAACTAGATGTTCTTCATATCGACCCATCTCATTACTTAATGTTGATTATAAAATGTTTATGAGTATTTTTGCTGATAGATTGAAGACAATCATTCCCGGCATTATAGATATAGATCAGACGGGCTTCATTGTAAATAGAAATACTTTTGATAATATAAGAAGAACTTTAACATTAATTGATTTTGCAAATAGGTAAAGAAAGATCTAACACTTATTAGTCTTGATATAGGTTCAGCATTTGATTCAGTAAGTTGGGACTATCTGTTTACCTTACTGAAATGCACAAACTTCTCTGATGCATTTGTAAATTTAATTGAGCATTTATACAAAGGAACGCTGGCTTATATTAAGGTAGGAACATATGTTTCACAAAAATACCCATTCTTAAAGGTACAAAGCAAGGATGTCCACTTTCTCCACTATTATTCACTTTAGTAATGGAGCCTTGGGCTAATTTGATTAGAAACAGTACTGACATAGAGGGTTTTGAAATAGACGAAAATACAACATCAAAAATTCAACTTTTTGCAGATGATGTTCTAATTACATCAGCAGGATCTAATTCTTCTATGCAGTCTTTATTTGATAAAATGATGAATTTTAAAAATATTTCTGGTTTAATATTCAATGAAGAAAAAACTAAAATACTACCTATATATACACGAAAAAATATTCTCATTAGTGATTTTACTAAATATGTACCCAATTCAGGTCAGATAACTTATTTAGGTATAATACTATCTAAAGATATTAAATCTATTATATATAATAGCTATAATACCTGTTTTCTTAATATACAAAATCTTTTTAATACCTGGAATAATATGTTTTTTACTATGGAGGAGAGACTTACAATTATTAAAATGATAATATTCCCCAAGATTTTATACTTAATACAATCAATAATACTTTCACCTACAAAAATAATTATCAAGAAACTGAATACACTAATGTTAAATTTCTTATGGGCACCTAATAGACCTAGGATTGCATTAAAGAAACATACTAATAGCTGGTCTCAAGGGGTATTTCTTTTCCAGACTTTAATTTATATATTATCTCTTCTATTATAAAAGTTATTACTTTATTAATAGATCAGTCATATATTGCAAAATGGAAAGATTATTGGGAGCTAATTAGTATGCACTTCATGAAAATCTCCTTAACACATAAAAATATGATTGTAAATAACTCCATGTTGTGGTTGCTAAAGGAATTTTGTACTTCACCTATTACACCTAAACATATGGTTTGTTACCCATTAAATATTATTACTAGTTATCGTAACTTTATATTCATGCACCCTAAGTATAGGGAATGGAATTTTATTGTATTCCTATAATGTATACTCAGGGTATGCTTATGTCATCTACTTCTGAAGGAGCTCATTTAGCTATAGATAATGATCTAAAGTACTGGTATCAGCTGATATCTGATAATAAAGTTAAAAATCTAGATTTCTTAAAACAAGAATTTGATCTAAGAGAAACTTGCTGGTTAGAGGTTCAGATCTTTAGACAACATCTCATTGATAGAATAGATCTAATGTCTATAACAGTTAAAGAATCTATTCCAAAACTGATTGATTACTTGATATTAAATTTACAGCATAAAGTTTCTGATAAAGGTAAACTTTCATATATACATAAAATTATCAGACAAGAAACTTTTACAGTGTAGATTCATACTGGAATTATTTCACCTCTATTAATGGGGACCCACCAACTCAACAAGATAAACAATATATATTGGAATCTGCTTATAGAACTACATCTTCCATTGTCTGGAGACTTTATACATGGAAATTTTTACATAGATCTTTTATACACCTTTGATGATGAATAAAATAAATAATAAAGATAATCTATGTAAGAGATGTAATGTAGAAATTAATGCTGACTGGGCTCATATGTTTTATGACTGTATGAAGTTGAAAGAATATTGGAAGTCAATTAATGAATTTTGCAGGCTCTTTTACAGATAATTTCATTATTTCTAAGTCTCTTATATTATTCAACACACCTGTACCTCAATGTGTTAAAAAGATTAAGCTTCCCTTGTTATGGTCTATCCTAGCAGTGGCCAGGAAAATAATAACTAGAAATTGGATTTCAGATACACCTCCTTCGTTCAATGAATTTAAAAATGTTATGAATATAATGTGCCATATGGAAATAAGCACAATTAGAATGAGAACAACTAGAAAAACATCATATTATATTGTATGGGATAATTTACAAAATTTGTTAAAAAAATTCTAATTTCAATAGCACGGTATTTTAGTTTAATTAATTGATCTGATTGTAGTGGATGTCTTTGTAAATACTTTAGTTGTTTTGTTGAATATTATAATAATACCTATTTTTAATTACTTGTATAAAATTGTTATGATATTTCTCTTATATGTTAAAACAATAAACCTGTTTTGAAAAAAAAAAAAGATTTTGTATCATGACCACCCAGGTTCTGACTCTACCAAAAGAAGGGTGAGAGGACTAGTATTTTGGCCTTCTCTATCAAAGGACATTGATAAAGTGTTTTCTTCTTCTTCAATATGCAATAGTACTAAGCCACATTTGCAAAAAGAACCAGTTCAGCTAAGCCATATTGCTGAACTACCTTGGTCAACAGTAGCCACTGACATATTTGAGTGGAACAATCAGCATTACTTAGTGCTGGCAGACTCTTACTCAAACTGGTTTGAAAATGATTTGCTTCCTAACCTAAGGTCCAGTGCTGTTATTACTAAGAGGAAACATTGGTAGTCCAAACAAAGTTATTTCTGACAACTGTACCCAGATTACCAGTCAATTGTTTCAGAGATTTGCAAAAGAGTGGGACTTTATCCATGTTACTAGTAGTCCTGAATACCCACAGTCAAATGGCCTTGCTGAATGTGCAGCAAAGGAATTGCTAGAGAGGTCAAAGCATGACAATACAGATATCTTCTTGAATTTACTTAATCTCAGAAATATACCCTGTGACAACCTACTTGGCTTGCCTGCTCAGAGACTTCTATCTAGGCAAACCAGAACAGCCCTGCCAATCAGTTCTAGTTTGTTGGTGCCCAATGTTAAAAAGAACAGAGCAAAGCCCAACATTTTAAGAAGCATTCTTCTCAAAAGTCCAGCTATGATAAAATGAGCAGATTTCTTCATCCGTTAAAAGAAGGAGATACAGTGAGTATGCAAACGGCGAAAGGCTTTGATCAAATTGGTCAAGTGAGATGTATATGTGCCAAGCCGAGATCCTACTTAGAGGAATCTGAGGGTATAGAATACAGGGAAAATGCAGGCATCTTCTTCTTGTATCAGAAATTATATCAAAGTATCATACCTGTGATACAGACTCAAGCTCTCAGGGTAACCCTGACAATGTTCATACTGAAGAACATGTCTTATTATCCATTCCCGTTCCTGATGATTTCCCAGTTGACCCCAAAGTTGAACATTCCTGGAAGACAGTCCCTGTTACTAGATTCAATTCTGATGTTTATGTTACACAATCAGGTCACATTTCTAGACCTAATGTAAATGCACAGCAACCTGGACATGATTGTTTTATGTGTCTGTTTTTGTATGATTGCATATCAAAGAATTAGTTCTGTATACTTGTATGTCAAAAGATAATTTCTGTGTGATTGTATGTCATTGAATACTGTCATTTGATGCATGAGCTACTTCTCAAAGAGGACGGATGTAGAACAGAGCGTGTGTATGTTCCTTTAAGAAGCATTTCAAGATGTAGGCACACGCATATAAATAGTAAGCACATGCAGGCATTTTGGGAGAACAGTCAGAGTGTAAACATGTATGAGTGTGGTAATCAGTTTGTTTATAAGTTTATTTAAGTTTAAGTTAAAAAGCTTCATTCCTGATGTGTTTGTGTGTAATAAAGCTGCTTGAACTGAACCCACAACTACTCGTCTGTTATATCCTGACCAGACGAGCGACACTATGATTAGGGAAAATCCTTGTTGTGATGAGGAGAGGTCATTATTAATAAGATATCCATTATTTGCCTAACTTTGCATTTTTCAAAGATTTTGGATATAGGTGCCAAGACAGCAATTGGTCTAAAGTTGGATAATTCTGTAAAGTAAAATATAAGCTTTTCCCATATAGCTGAGACATAACCTTCCTGAATGGATCTAGTCTTTGCTATTGATATGGTATAGGCTAGTACATCCACATCTATTTTAATGTATTTATCAGGAGACAATCAACAGCTAGGGACCTGGGTTTTAGTCTGAGGAGGTATTTTCTAATAGTTGGAAGGTGGGACTAGCTGAAGGGAGAAATGAGCAGAGTGGATACGAGATTGTTGGGGAAGGTCTAGGTCAGTACTGTTATCCTTAATTAGTGATGTCATGCCTTGTATGAAATTCTTGTCAAATTGCTTTGAATTATATTCTGGTGGATCTGTTGGAGATAGATTTGGCTGGCTGTTGTGACCTGCGCTGGGAGAAGTTTTTACAGATATCCAGAAAGATATGGATTGTTTTGATGTTTTTCTTGATGGTTACAATAATGATTTATCTGCTTTTATATTGTGTTTCACAATATTTCTAATCAGGTTCAAGTTTTGCAGATTTTGTTTGGTTTTCATTTTGTGCCATGTCTTTTTTGCTTTTTGTTTGTTTTTCTCGAGTTGTTTTTTTTTCGGGTGGGGGTCCAAGGGACAGGATTTATTTTGACCATTTACCTTCTCAGAGATGCTTGTTCATTTGGAATGTAGAGAAGGGCGTTTTTAAATTCAGTATACGATAGTAGTTTCCTCTAGTGATAACACTGTTAGTATGCCCCAGAATATTATTTAAATAAATAAAGAAAGAAAGAATAAGAATTATGAATCAGGCTGTCTGATCATAACTAAGAAGTTAAGTGTTCTTGACATGGATGTCAAGATTCATCTCTTGTGCTTCTCTTCACTGCACTGTTGAGGTAAATTCATTAAAATCCATGTCTTGAACACATGACAATTTGGTTATGATTGGAGACTGAGTCATAATCCTCTATCTTGTTATATATTTGAAACGTACAAAGGCTTGCTGACAGTACTGCTGTTCTATGACTTGTGTGTGTGTATACACCTAACTTGTGCATTAACTGTGCATGAATACACCTAACGTGTGCATTACTTATGTATGTATACACCTAACGTCTGCATTACTTGTGCATGTATACAACTAACGTGTGCATTACTTGTGCATGTACACACTTAACTTGTTCATGTACCTTGAGCCTTCTGTATATCACAGCTGGCAAAGTGCTCATTACTTAGTGCACATTGCTCTACATATTTGCCCTTTAACAAACTTTAGTTATATTTCTTTCCTGGTATGGTGTGAGGTTTCATCCTACTCCCATTTAGCAACTGCAATAAATAATATATATAAATTAATTAGTAAATAATTACATCAATAAACTAAACTAAAATAAAAATATTCAAAGGGGTACAAAATCCTTTCTGCTTGCCTTGGGGTTATAGGCTACAAAAGGAAGGAGCAATCAGACTTATGGTAGGTCTAACTAAACGTAAAAATGGGAATAAAGGAAGTCGGCCACCAAGCACGTTTGCAATAAATCAGGAGATAATGTCTTGATACGACAATAATCTATACAGAAGGTTTAGGAGGCTTATTATTGACTAATTTCATGAGATTTTGTTGTAACAGATGACTAAGTCAATTCACTTTCTTTAATGATTATAAATTCCTAAGCAGACAGTTACAATACCTGTAAGAAAGGACAATTTGATGAGTAATCTGAATTGTATATAGTCTGCTGTAACAGATGTGTCTATGGTAGGAACTCTCAACATCTGGATCCAGAAAGGATTAAGATTCATGTGGTATGCTGGCCAATACAAGAGGTATTAAAAGTAGAGATAATGTTGTCACCTCACAGCAATTTGATTCTTGGCTGGGGTGCCTTCCGTGGGGAATCTGCATGTCCTCCCTGTGTTCGTGTCAGTTTCCTCCCGGTGCTCCAGTTTCCTCCCACATTCTAAAGACATGCAGTAGGTGAACTGGACATGCAAAACTGGCCATGGATGTCAGTGTGTAGTATGGAAGAAGTACCGTGGCAGGGCTCTAGATGATTGTCACTAGTGAAGTAACACCCTGACCCCATGTGCAAAAATAGGAAAAATGGGCTGTGAGTGGATGGATGGATTAATGCCAGACAACTGACATTCTTTAACAAAGAATAAGCACCATTATTTCAGATAGATCTACAAACCCAGACACAGCAACGTCTCATAATGAGAACTCTGCCCCCTTTAAGGGCAATGAAAAGAGAAGTTTATCTGCCAAAGAAAAAGGTGGAGGAAAATGAGACACGAGAACAAGCGAGCGTTCCTAGTGATAACAAATCCGAGGGCTAAACGTCAGCAAGTTCAGTTTGAACGTAAGAAAAGCAACGGAAGGAAGGAGGGGCAAGGATTCACTTCAGGCGAAAGCGGGCTCTCACATACGGAAGGAGAGACGGATACAGAAGAGTTCCCCATGCTTCCAAAACCTGGTAACGGCAATGGGATGAATACTTTGAGAGGCGTCAACAACTCGCAAATGGAGTTGGAATGGACAGGGACAATATAGACAGGGTTATAACAACCAACGGACATATAAAAAGGGCAAATGGGACTAGTGCAATTGTTAATATCGAGCTACAAACTGATTGTAAGTATATAATTAATTTATCTGGTAGTGCACTATCAGATTGTGAAGTAAATGTGCTTGACAAAGGGTTAAAATTTATACCCACAGTTTTACCAAGACTACATGATTTGAAAACTGATGTTTTTTGTTTTACTCGTAAATTACACTTAATGGATTTTTTTTAAAAATAATGAAATGGTTAATATATTGCAAGAACAAAGTGGTAATGAAGATGGAAATAGTTTAAGTGAAAGTGTTAATGACAGTTTCTATTCGTGCTGTTCAGATGAATGTGTAAATGCATATTATGAATTGGATACTAGTGGTATTAAAGTAAAAAGTGATTTTATGCCTCCACAGAGGAATGAAAATACCAAGTATTTTAATAAGTCACTCACACATAATGTGGATAGGGAATTTTATAATTTTTCTGTTATAAAGAATGAAGTGCAGTATAATCTTTCAAAAGAAGAATGGAAATGTTTAAATAACCTGAGTAAAAAAACTGAATTAATATTTAAACCTTCGGACAAGGGAGGTAAATTGGTTATTTTGGATTATGTTAAATATTTAAATATGTGTTATACACACCTAAATGAAGACAAGGTTTATGAAAGAATAGATTTGTTAGAATATGAGAAAGCGCAAAGAGAATATAAGGAAATGATAAATAAAGGATATAGGTAACATTATTTCTCTAATAAGGATGTGAAAGAAAAATTTAGTATTAAAAATCCCTGAATGCCATGCTTTTATTGTATACCGAAAATACATAAGAGTATGGATAACCCACCTGGATGCCCCATAGTGTCAGCAAGTGGTGTTTTTTTGCAAAATATTTCATGTTTTTACATGATTTTGTGTTACCTACAGTTTTTAAACTACCATCTTACATCAAAGATGCTTTTGATTTATTAGAGAAAATAAAATGTATAAAATGGGAAGATAGTATGTATTTTTTGTTATTGACATTGTTAGTTTATATACTAACATTAAACATGAAGATGGAATACGTGCTATCAAATATTATATGGGTGAGAGTCCAGTAGTGGAGTTTATAGTAGATTTGATCAGTATGTGTTTAAAAATAATATATTTGAATTTAATGGTAATTTATGCAGACAAAAGCAAGGCACAGCGATGGGGGCAGCTTTTGCCCCTAGTTACGCTAATATATTTATGGGATATTTTGAAAATATGTGCATATATACAAATCAATTCTTTAACAAATATGTGTGTAAGTATTTTCGTTTTATTGACAATTTAATATTTGTATGTAAAGGAGGGCGAGAACAAGTTCCGTTGTTCTTAGAACAAATTCAAGTTAACAACATGGGTATTAGGTTTGATGGTTTACAAATAGGGTGTGAAGTGCATTATTTGGATGTTTTATTGAAAGGACAAGTGGGGGGATATATTAATTCATGTATATATAGAAAATTTAAAGCTATACGATCAATTTTACATGGTGAAAGTTTCCATCCACCTCATACTTTAAAAGCTATACCATATACGGAATTTAATAGAATTAAAAGGTTATGTAATAATCTAATAAGAATGGAAGATGAATTTAGGGAAAGTTTTAATAAATTTAGTTGTAGAGAATATAATATGGATAATTTAAGAGTTAGTTTGAATAAAGTTAAGAAAAATGTAAAATATAGTGGAAGTAAGAGTGGAATGAAGAAGAGTGATAGTATTTATTTTGTTTCTACTTATTCAGTATTTATTTTGTTTCTACTTATTCAGTATTATCTAAAAATATTGTAGAACAAGTAAAATACAGTTGGGATGTAGTAAAAAGAGAAGTGGATTTTTTGAGTAATAAAAAATTGAGTTTCTCTTATAGAAGGGGAAGGAGTATTAAAGATTTTATAGTTCACAGTAGATTTAGTATGCCAAAAATACAAATGGTTAAGTCAGTAGAACAATTGGGGACGGTGGCTTGTGGTAAATGTAGTATTTGCAAATATGTAGTGAAAGATTTTGATAAAATTAATGGTGTTCCATTCTTTACGAATAGAACATTTAATTATAAAACAGTGGGAGTTGTATATGGCATGAAATGTCTTTGTAATAAATTTTATGTAGGGGAAACAAAGAGAACATTTGCTTGCAGAATGAAAGAGCACGTTAAAGATATTAAAAATAATAAACAAACTAGTCAAATAGCATTGCACTTTAATAAATATCATAATGGTAACCCTGAGGGATTGGTAGTAACTGTTTTGGAAAGTGTAATGAGAAGTGAGTATTTGAGTGAACAACAAATTAAGTGTATATTAAGAAAAAAAGAAACATGTTTGATTTTAAAATATAATACATTAAACCCTATTGTGTTAAATTATGATTGTTCATGGAAAAGTTTATTGTAATAATTTATTGTAGTTTATTTATTTTATTTTATTTTATATTTGTTGACCGGGCTAGTCTAGCTGGATATATGTTCATTTTCAGTAGAGGCCCGGGGAGAAAAGCTCCAAACATGAATATTGAGACAGTTAACAATACATAGAACTATTAAGAATAAATACAGAGGTAGCAATGGTCTAGTGAACAGTTATAATACATTTGTGTACTAAACAGTATTAGTGGAAATTAAATAAACAATTCTATAAAAAACTAAACTAAAAACAATTCTACAAATCACACTAAATGGTATGAGCAAGTCATAGTTATAGGAAAGAGAATATATATGTCATTGTGTTATTCAAGAGGAAGAGTAGTAGTATGATTTGGAAGTACAGGTTAAAGGAGAAGGGATAGGGTTAAGAATAGAAGGGAAAAAGAAGTCAGTCTGGGTTAGTACATGGACAAAGCCAATGAGCTTTCAGATGTTCTTTAAGATGTTTTTTAAAAAGAGAAGTAGAAGCAAGGGTAGATAATTCAGCAGGAAGCCGATTCCAGAATTTTCCTGCAGTGTTTGAGAAAAGTGAATCCCCGGCTTTGTTGTTGGCTTTATTTGAGGAAACTAGAAGCTTGTTAGCAGAGCGTAGTGTAGCTAGATTAGTGTAAGGTATAATTAGATGAGTGAGGATAGGGGTGTTGTTAGGGTGGTACAGGGTCCTGTGTGTAATAAGTAATTGTTGAAAGAGTATCTGGTTTTTCAGTTCTAGCCATCCAGGTTGTTTGAGGTTAAGGCAGTGGTGAGTTTTAAAGGGGAAACATGTGATGAATCTAGCTATACTGTTATAACAGGTGGAGAGTTTGGAAAGGTTATTATTGGATAGGTTGGTATATATAACAGAGGCATATAGGAGGGTAGAAATAAGGTGGGTTTGGGCAATTGCTTTCCTTGCAGGAGGGGTAAGGAAGGGTTTTATTCTATAGAAGGTGCCAAGTTTTCTGTTAACAGACTTTATAGTAGAGTTTATGTGTTCATCGTAGTTGAGATGATTATCAATAGTTACACCTAGTAGGCGGGTTGTAGTCTCTGGGTTGATGTTGGTACCATTGTTAGAGGTTAAAGAGAAGAAAGGAATGGGTGATTTATGAGTAGGAGTAAAAAGCAGTAGTTTTGTTTTTTTGGGATTAAGGAGGAGGCAGTGTTGCATAAACCAGTTTTCCACATTCTGAAAAACAGTTTGGGTAAGGGAGTGGAGAGGATATATTCTTGGCTGTGCAGATTAAAGTGGAGTCATCAGCATATTGAATGCAGGTGGCTTGAGGTAAGTTCATGTGTAAGTTATTAATAAATAAGGAGAAGAGTAGGGGACCTAGGATAGAGCCCTGGGGTACTCCAATATTTACTGGAAGTAGTGAAGACAGATTGTTATGCCAAAGTACTGCTTGCTGTCTATTTTCCAGATAAGACCTAAACCATTGTACGGCTTGAGCATCGAGGGAGTGAGCCTTTAGTTTGTTTAATAGTAGGTTATGGTTAACCATGTCAAAGGCTTTAGACAGGTCAATGAATAGAGCAGAGGAGAAAGAGTTATTGTTACGATTTTTATATATAGTGTCGGTAAAGGATAAAAGGGCAGTAGATGTGCTATGGAATGGCCTGAAGCCATGTTGGCAGTTTTCCAGTAGGTTATTTTGTAGTAAGTGGTTAAGCAGTTGTTTGTGAATACATTTTTCCATTATCTTAGCTAATGGGGAGAGTAGAGCAATAGGGCGAAAGTTAGAGCGCTCAGTAGATAGTCCTCCTTTATGTAGAGGGATGATATGGGATATTTTCCATAAAGCAGGGATTTTGCCCTCAGAGATAGTTCTGTTAATAAGGATTGAGATGGGATAGTCTATGGCTTTTGCGGCAATTTGTAGGTATTCAGATGGGAGATGGTCAGCAGAAGGGGTACAAGGTTTCAATTTTTGAAGAAGCTTACAGATGAGAGAAGTAGATACAGGATGTATTTGAAAGGTGGGTAAAGAAGTATTGCAGTTATTAGGTTGGGTAGCAGTGGGAGGTGGTAAAGAATTGGCTAGGGTTTGAATGGCATCTGTGAAATAGTTATTAAAGGCATCGGGGATTAGGTTGGAGTTGCTATTGTTGAAACCGGTTGGGTCAGGAGTAGTAGTGTGACCTGGCTGAAGAAGTTTGTTTCTCCCAGACCAGAATTTTTGTGGAGTTTGTTGATTGGTTTGTTGAAGGTGTAAAAAGAAATCTTTTTTGTCTCTAAGAATATCCTTTTTGGTGGTATTTCTTAGTTGTTTAAATTGGAGGTGGGTTGTTGTGCATTTGGTAGATCCCCATTTGGCCCAGATTTTATTTCTAAGGAGTATCTTTTGCCTAGTTTGTTTTGTGAGCCAAGGGGCAGCTTTGTTTTTTATTCTAGTGGAGCGGTAAGGTGCATGGGAGTCTAGGATTTGAAGAAAGTTTGTATTAAAATAGGTGACAGCTTTGTCTAGTTCTAGATAGGTTAGTGGTGACCAGTCACATGCTTGCAATTCGGTTAAGAAGCTGTCTGGATTAAAGAATCTTTTTAAGCGGTAGGTTTTGAGATTATGAGTAGTTGCAATATGGACTTTTTGTCTAATAATGTAGGTAAGTACGTGGTCACTGATATCGTCTGGAAGGGTTCCTGGAGTATAAGATTCAGGGTATCTTTTTCTAAGAATCCAGTCCAGAGTACTTTCCTTGTTACTAGGTTTATGGATTCTTGTAGGAGTTGTTATTAATTGGGAGAATCCAAAGAGGTTTATGTGGTTGGTAGGGTTTAGAGAACTACAAGTGGACCAGTCTATGTTAACGTCACCAAGTACAATGGTCTCCTGGGGTAGTTGGGTAGAAAGGTGACTCAGCAGGTTCTCTAGAGAATGAGTGTTATTACCTGGAGGTAGATACATGCAGATTTTATAGATGGATTTGGAGTTATTGATTTGGAGTTTAATAGATAGGGTTTCAGATTTAGAGTCTAATGATGGAAGCACATTAATGGGGGAAATTTGGAGATTAGATTTATAGAGAATGGCTAACCCCCCACCTTTTTTTATTTTACGGTCATTTCTGAGGATGTTATAGCCAGGAGGGCTAATTTCCTGGTCTAGAGTAGATGGTCTTAGCCAGGTTTCTGTAAGACATAGAATGTCAAATGAGTGGATATCAAGGAGTGCATGCAGGTGGGAGATTTTATTGTTAATACTTCTAATGTTAAGGTGAGCTATCAGAAGGGAGTTAGATGGATTTGTAATTGTAGAAAGTATAGGTACTGTAAAATTGGTAGAGTTAGTGGGGGAGTCAGTAAAGGGGCCAGGGTTTGGATGAATGTCACCGTCTAAGAGGGGGTGTTGCTGGGGGTATAGTAGAGATTTTAGGAGTTTATAGAGGTTATTAAAAGTCTTTTTGGTAGAGAAGTAAATAATGTGGGTTGCTCTGTGGAATTTTGGTAGTATATAGTTAGAGAAACAGGTTATGTTACTATGGTTAAGGAAAAAGGTGATAGAAGATGGTAAAGTCTGTTGGCTGCAATGGTTTTGTTCAGACAGAGAAAGATGTCCATAGGAGGTAAGTGAGTAAGGTATGGTGAGAAAGGCTAGTGTGGTAGTTAGAAATAAAAAAATGGTGAATATAGTTTTATTAGATGGGGCCATAGTACTAGGATTTAAGTAGGGAGTAAGAAGTGTTAGTAAATGAAGTAGTAAGGAAAGGAGAGTATATGAGGAGGTTTAGTAGGTTATAAGTTAAGTGGATGAGGAAGTACCATGGGCTTAGATAGGATGTAGAGTAGAGTAAGGTTGGAAAGTAGAGGGAGTGGTTAGAAAGAGAGTTTAGTAGTACTAATTAGGAGAGAGAGTTAAGGGTGTGGTTTGGTGATGATGAGGATTATGATAGGAAGAGATGGGATGAGGGAGTGGTCAGTGAAGTATAAGTTTAGGACCACTGGGGGTGGGTGGAATTTGGGGGTAGGGTAGGGGAGCGGAGTGAGCCCGTAGGGCGAACGGAGCGGGTTGAAACAGAGAATGGAGCAGCTAGAGGAGAAACAATCAGAAGAGCTGAATATTAAAGGTAAGTTAATTATATCTAGGGTAAGAGGAAGCAGAGAAAAGGTAGTAGTCAGTTAGAAAACAGGCAGGTATAGCAAGTTAGGGTAAAGTGTGAAGTGTAGAGTAATTTAAGGTGAAAGAAGTGTAGCATAAAAAAGCAGAATAGCAATAGAAAAGCAGAAGAAATATTGGATGGGTTAGAGGTGCCACCTATAGGGCAAAGCTAGTATTACAAGCAGCTACAGAGAAGGGGGGTAGGCTGTAGCCGAATATGGAAGGAGACAAGTTAGAGAGAGGGGACTAAAGGAGGTGTAGGAGTAAGGTCAACAAAGGTAGCTAGTTGGGGAGGCTGCTGGCTGACCGGGCTCAGAGCGTGCTTTAGAACCCCTGGATCAACAGTGAATGGTAGTATGCAATACAGGCAGGACATAGAACATACTTTCTTATTTTCTTGAGAGAGGGAGCAGGTAGGAGAGGCAGTGAGATGAAACCACGGGTCCTTTGATGGTAGGTATGTAGCTCTCAAATTATAGGCTGGATCAATACAGTGAAGAGCAGGGTATTTCTTATTTTCTTGAGAGAGGGAGCAGGTAGGAGAGGCAGTGAGATGAAACCACGGGTCCTTTGATGGTAGGTATGTAGCTCTCAAATTATAGGCTGGATCAATACAGTGAAGAGCAGGGTATTTCTTATTTTCTTTAGAGAGGGAGCAGGTAGGAGAGGCAGTGAGATGAAACCACGGGTCCTTTGATGGTAGGTATGTAGCTCTCAAATTATAGGCTGGATCAATACAGTGAAGAGCAGGGTATTTCTTATTTTCTTGAGAGAGGGAGCAGGTAGGAGAGGCAGTGAGATGAAACCACGGGTCCTTTGATGGTAGGTATGTAGCTCTCAAATTATAGGCTGGATCAATACAGTGAAGAGCAGGGTACAGAGGAAAAGACGCCGGGCCAGGAGCGGACAGCAGCCAGAGGCAATATTAGGGTAGTTGATTTAGTCAATATTTTATGCATAGTGTAGAAATTTTGGATATTGTCTCTTTATGTATTAATTGATTGATTGTATAGGTCTGTTGTATCTGTGTATAAAAGTGAGTATGTATGAATTAGAAATTTCTTACTCTGTTAAAGGCAAGTTTGCCGAGGCGCTAGAGAATTCATTTGTATTTTATGCTGAAAAAAGTTGCTGAAAATAGTTTTTTAAAATAAATTTTTGCATCACTGGTAATTGGATATATTTTTTGTGTTGAAGAAGAACATCTTTTGTGCATCTTTATTGTGGTTTTACAAAGGTCAAAGTAGGTTTATCAGTTGCATATATTCATTGTGTACTTAGGTTACGAACAATGT
The DNA here is from genome assembly GCF_019279795.1 of Protopterus annectens. Classification (NCBI taxonomy): domain Eukaryota; kingdom Metazoa; phylum Chordata; order Ceratodontiformes; family Protopteridae; genus Protopterus; species Protopterus annectens. The sequence goes on from NC_056733.1 coordinate 684,079,636, forward strand.
CTCATTATGAATGAAGTGTGTTGTACAATCCTTTAGAAACAAAGGCATAGAATGCCACTTATTAAGAAGTCTGAGTTACTAAAAGGTGCTCCAGATGATAAACATTAAAGAGTATATGAATCTATGTTTTAACATTCTAAACTGGGCAAAATACAGTGCAGCATTCTGTGCACTTGGTGAGAGGGCTACAGTCTCACCTGTATCCAGGTCTAGATATCCTTGTAAGCATGGGAGTGCATATGAATCTTATTAACAAAATGCCATAGTTACAAAAACAGGAGATAATTTCCTTATAAATTTATCAATGCAAAATAGAAGTTGGGACAGACCATATCCCAGATATGCCAAGTAAGAGCTGAGGTCACTACAGTGATTCCAAAAAATGCCATAAAATTATTTATGAGGGCTAATATAAAGAAAGGACATGAAATGGCTGATCACCCAGTGTTGTTTGTTCCTAACAAGTATCTGGCAGACAGAAGGTTAAAATTAAACGCCACAACCATGTTTAGAAGCTAGTAGCAAATTAATGCATAACTTGGTACACTATCCAACATCAGGGTGCACTACTTCAAAAGCAAGTCACACAATAGGAGAGTTCTTTTATTATTTAGAATTAGTTGACCCTGTTGATGTTGAGTTACTAGATCATGTCATGAAATGAAAGGAAAATTTACATCACTCTGAGTTGGTTAATCCTGTTACAGGAAATCTGTCAAACTGATAAAAAGGAAGTATATTCATGTGAGGTTAAAAGTATTCCCCTTGTGTTGTATCTTACAGTAAGTAAATTATAACTGCCAAAACAAGTATGCAAAGCCAACTTTTGAAAATATACTGAGGGACTGAGGACAAAGCAGAACTTAGTAAAAACTTGTTTTTACCAAATTTTAAAGTTTAGAGCTCTTCAAGTATGCTGCTGTGAGACAGAAACAGAGAAAGAAGCAGTGCATGAAATGTTTAGTCAGTGTGAATATGTGTTTTCATGAGATGCCCAATTGTGAGGAAATTATTCTTTATGCTACCAGAATGCCATATAAGGCATGTAAGGGTCCACTGTTTGTAGAAAATCCTAGTGGGGACCTATTGGACAGATCCAGAAAATGCAAATTACCCTGATGCAGGGGGGTAAGGAAAATCCATGTAAACTCTGTATAGCTCTCCCATCTGGCCTACTTTAAAGCCCAAACATAGACAAGATTAATTGTATATTAGAGAAGGCTAAAACAGCAGGGATACTGATCCATAAAATATTTAGAGCAGGGCTTTTTTAGGGTTAAGTGTAGAAAATATTTCATGAATACTGACATTACAAATGAATATTGCACTGTAAAACTAGATTGTCAAGATGAATACAAATTGGCTTTCACCTCTGGAAGAAAATATTTCTAGATCACTTGCACTTTTGGTTATCTAAATTCATCTGCAGATTTCAGTATCTTCAGAGCCAAACCTTTAGCACAGGAGAAGGTCATCCACCTGTAATGCTGGTGACTTGGGACCAATTAGTTGCCCAATAAGCTGGCTGGCTGGCTGGTCAGTTGATGTAGGTTTGAATGTCCAAAGGTCAACTTGCATCTCTTGGGAGAAGGGTGTTGTTTTTTGCAGGACAATGCTGCTCTCTAACAGAGGCTGAAGAGCAGCATTAGTGCCTTGCAATGCACATGTGCACTGAGGGGAGGGAAGACATCATTGTGTCATGGGTAGATTGCACATGTATAAATCATTGCATGCCTTTCCCTTTAGGGAAAGGCATGCCTTTCCCTTTAGGGAAGTTTAGAGTATACAAAAAATCCCCACATTCAGTAGCATTTGATGCAAGGGTAGGATGCCTCAGTCTCCTCTCCCTCTCCCTCACGCTGTTCAGCCTCAGCCTCTCCACAGGCTACGTGTGCATAGAATGGTGCACAGCAACAGTTATTCCGCTCCACAAAGGAGGGGCCACAACTGACCCTGGTAACTATCGCCCCATAAGCCTGACTAGCCTGGCTTGTAAGGCTATGGAGCGCATCATCATGGAACTCATTAACAAAGACATTGGGAACCTCCAAACACTTGACCCGACCCAGTTCGGCTTTGTTAAGGGCAGATCATGCCTACTAAACCTGGTTGACTTCTTCGAGGCAGTCACCAAGGCCATAGATGAGGGAAAGGTGGTTCACAGCCTACCTTGATCTCGCCAAGGTGTTCAACACCATTCCTCACTCAGGTATTATAGAAAAACTCACCAGCCTGAACATAAACCCCTACGTCGCAAGATGGGTTGCTAACTGGCTTACAGACAAAACTCACACGATAAGAATAATGGGCTCCAGGTCCGACTCTAAACCAGTCACAAGTGGTGTCCCACAAGGCTAGGTTCTGGGACCCCTACTGTTTGGCATATATTTCTCAGAAGTACAGGCAAACACAGGAGGACTATGGCTATGACTGCAAACTGGGAGCCATAATTGACTCTCCGGCTGACACGGACATCCTTCAAAAAGGCCTTACTGAGATAGACACCTGGTGTCAAAGTCATGGCCTCAAGCTAAATGCCAAAAAATGCATAGTCATCCCGTTTGGGAAAAACAAAACACCCACGAATTACCACATAGGCGGCAGCCCTCTTAATACAGAAGAGGTAATAAGAGATCTGGGGACCGAGGTAGATAGTAATCTCTCCTTTGACAATCATATTGCCAAAGTAGTTAGGAAATCCTTCTATATGGCCCATCTAATTACTAAAGGGTTCGCATCTAGAAATAAAGAGGTTATAGTGCCCCTCTACTCATCACTCATCAGACCCATCATAGAGCACAATCCCCCATTTGGGATGTACCTCACAAGATACTTCCAACAGCTGGAAAGACCACAAAAGCACCTCACCAATAGGATTACTGGCCTCAAACATATGTCCTATGCAGCCCAACTGAAAAAACTCCAGCTGTACTCAGTGGCATATTGCTTACTCAGAGGTGATCTCTGCCTGACTTACAAAGCTATGTCCAACTCAGAATTGATGGACATGCTCCACCTAAAGAAATCCAAGTCACTGCGAGCCACACAGTCTAGTAAGCTACACCTCGCCACAACAATAAATAGAACATGCTGGAGGGATAGATTCCTGTCACAGAGACTCCCCATGCTTTGGAACAAAATTCCTAACTACATTAGGCAGAGCCCCTCACTAACACTCTTCAAGAGAAGCCTTGACGAGTGGATGGGTAACAGAAAATACACCTCTGGGATCACTTCATTGGTTCTGCTTGACAGAGGCTCAGTTAATTAATCAATGAGGTGGCAAAAGCTGACACACTCTTCCTAGGCTTAAAAATGCCCACAGGCAGATAGCCTAGTACCTACCTATGAACCTATGAACCCTCAAAGATGGAGTAAATACTATGCCAGCCCCTGATCAGGTTGGACACCCGGTCCAAGGGACAAGCTTGTTAGTCAGAGGGGAGGTGGTAGAAAGAAAAGATACCATTCCCTAAAGATGATCATCCTGGTCAAAGAGGCCAACAAAAATAAAATATTTCATTAGCTTCCCTTATAAGGACTGCCTGATGCAGAAAGCAGAGAAAATCTATCTGATTTATATGGAGAATATACTAACAAAAATAATACTTGTTAAGTGCATCTAATAGAGATTATATATATATATATATATATATATATATATATATATATATATATATATATGTGTGTGTGTGTATTAATATGGCTAAAGAATGCTAGGGCCAAATTGTCCTTCACTAAAGGGCAGTAAATCAAAACAAGATAATCTACCTGGATACTAATTGGGATCAGATGGGTTTCACCCTGAAAACAGAAATATTAACACTCCAAAAACTTTGAAATAGCTACACAGTTCTGATGCATTTGTAAGCATGCTAGGCAATTTATGCGGGACTATGCAGAGGTGACCCACCTCTCAACAGTCGCTAGAAAACGCAGCACCCTGGTATGAGGGATGGGGGAAAATAACAATGAAAGGCATGCAAACATTAAATGATAGCTTGAATCAGGCCCCATGGCTAAAATATTCCCACATAGGTTCGTAGGTTCATAGGTGTGTACTAGGCTAATGGCCCTGGGGCCTTTACAAGCCTAGCCATAGGATTACCCTGGCATTGTGCCACCAGACATTAGTTCCCAGTGTCTCTGTCAAGTAGAGCCACTGGAGTTATCCCCTGGGTGAATTTTCTATTTCCCATCCACTCATCAAGATTTCTCTTGAAGAGGGTCAGCGAGGTGTTCTGTTTGACATGTATGGGAAGTCTATTCCATAACATGGGCAGTCTCTAGGTTATGAAACTGTTCCTCCAGTACAATCTGTTGATTGTGGTAATGAGGTTGAGGTCTCTGGAGTGTGTGGTGTGGAGGGATTGGAATTTCTTTAGATGTAGCATTTCTAACTGAGCTGGGTCAGGCATGGCTTTGTAAGTCAAGCAGAGATTGCCTCTGAGCAGGCGATATGAGACAGAGAATAGTTGGAGTTTGAGTCTGTCCATATAGGACAAGTTTTTAATGCCTAGGATTCTCTTTGTGGGGTACTTTTGCAGCCTCTCCAGTTGTTGCAGGTGTCTAGTGAGGTACATGCCAAATGGGGCATGAATAATAATATTGATTTAAAAATAGCACCTGCACAGCAACATCACTGATGTTCAATATGAAAAGCATGATTTTTATCATGTTAAAGCTTAAGTTAGTTAGTGAGGTAGTGAAAAAGCTCCAAATCTAAAAAGAATGTGTAACTTTATAGAGCCAGGGGAGCCTATGCAAAAGAGCCTACACATTTCAACATTAGAGCTTACCAGTTGGAAAAGTAGATATACCATAATGAGAAAAATACTTCCCAGAACATACATTAATGGCTGTTTTTTTAACCAGATAGGAAACAGCACTGTAGATTGGATGTGGTATTGAATGAAAATAAACCAGACCTTCCCATCAACTACAAACATAGGCCTAAAACTAACCAATATTCTGAGTTAGCACTAGCAGCTGTATACATACTGTAATTTTTATTGAAGTCCTGGGGGAATGGAGTTATAATCACTAGCAACAGAATTTACAACTATATGCTTCCCTTTTGTTACAACAGTGCCAGTGACAATTGATGCAGCTCTCTTTTAGGGGAAACTGCCTCTATATAGGGGTGGTTAAATTGCTTTTTGGCAAGTGTATATAGTTTTGTGAATTTAATGCAAGTTAAAAGGGGTTAAGGTGTATAAAATGTATTTAGTGTTTTGTCTAAGTTTTTTTTATTGAAACAAAGTCTGGGAAAATATGACATGTTCAAAAAGAGGTAAGAAGCCACAAATGCATACAAGATCAGTTTTACATACAATATGTGTGTATCTAAGTTGCAATATAGAAACATATATTCAAAATAACTATCATACAATAAGTGAAAGGAATAGCTTTTCTATCAGAATAGCTGCTTTCACAATATTAACATGGAATGTAAATTGCCTTGAAGAACAGACAGAAAGCAAAGAGTACTGAATTATTTTAAGAAGTGTAAACTGCGGTGGTGGTGCTGTGGTAGCTTTGTCACCTCACAGTAAGACATTGTCCTGTTCGATTCTAAGCTAGAGCGCCTTCTGTGTGGAGACATGCTTGAATGGGTGTACCTTCGTTGAAGGTTGTGCACCAGGGCCAGCAACTCGGCACGTAAAAATCTACTGCCAATCATAAGCGGACCGGAGTTTCGCTGTGGTGACCCCTAACCGGGAAAAGCTGAAAGACACAACAACAATAACAAGGGTGTGAATAGCAATATTACAGGAGATGCATTTGGATAGAAGTGAGCATGTGAATCTGGCAAAGAAAGTATTCAAGACGGACATTCAGCAGGGTATCAGGGGTAAAAGCAAAAGGAGAGCAATAATACTGACTGAGAGATGAAATTCAATAGTAATAGAAAAGGAAAAAAACAATAATAGCAGATTTGTGGTTAGCAAGGGGTTATTGACAGGAAAGGAGGATTACACAGGGATGTATTTATAGCCCAAATAAAGCTGCTATTATGGAGCATAGGAGAATTTTTGGGGAAAATTATAAGCTTTCAGCAGGAACATTATTTACGGATGGGGACTGGAACCTAATTTGCAATAGTAAGGATGTATCGGGGAACCTAGAAGAGAAAATAGAACAAAAGAGGGTAGATAGCTGGAGAAGTATATGAGAATATTTAGTATGGAAGATGGGAATTTAGTAGCAGGAACTCACAGAATTCACATAATATTTCCCAAGATACAATAATTGGTCTAGATTACATAGAAACTATATTGCACAGGAGCATGTGCATTTAATTGAAAGCTTTGAAATGAATCCCTTATCTTTATCAGATCGTGCACCAATAAATACTAAGATAAAGATGTACAGTAATGATGTAAAATGTAGCCACTGGCACTCTCCTACTTATCTGTTAAAAAGAGGAATTTAAGAAATGAGTAATGGATATGATTGAAGAGTTATTATTAATGATACAAATTACTTTAGGGTAGATTAATGAGTGAAATCAAGTAAAGTTTAAAACATGGCAGAAATAAGAGTGAAGGATATGGAAAAGGAATAACATTAATTATTTAGAGGGGTTGACAAAGGTTAAAGTGTTGCAGAAGAAATAAAATCTTGCAGAACAAGAACAGGAGCAAGTGCAGAATACTAGAAAGAGAATAAAGGACTATTTTGGAAATATGCAAGAAAAGGGTTACCCTTAAGCAAATATTTTTGATAATAACTTGAGAACTCAAAACTTTTAGCACAATGACTTAGGCAACATTAGAAATAGTTGTAGCCAAACTGAGGGAGCCTATGACAAGAAAAATCACAAGAGATCTTATAGAGAATATTTGTATAATGCAGAGGAAATGGGAAACCATGAAAAGACACTAATGGAAAAACATATGGAACAGTTAATTACAACGTTAGAGGAAGGTTGGACTCAACAATTAATAGCTAATATAGGAAGATATGAGATAAAAATGGTGATATATAATCAATAAAAAAGAAAAGTCTCCAGGAATGAATGACATTTTTGTGGAAATCTTGAATTTAGGAGGAAAGAAAGCGATAAAATATGGAAGGTTTTGTTTAACAGTATTTTGGGGAGATACGGGCATCTTGGAAGAAAGATGAGGTGGCTGTGTTACCCAAAGTGGGTAAAGACTATTCTGATATAATCCTATTTCAACTTTAAGCCATTATTATAAATAATTTATGTTTATACTAGCTAACAGAATGGCAAGTGTTGCCAAAGTTAATAGATATGGATCAATGTGATTTTATGTTGTGGAGGCAGACATTTGACAGCATTAACAAAGCAATGATCATCAGTGGGGATGCAGAGTATAAGAAAACACCGCTGCTATTGATGAGTCATGATGCCGTGAAGGCATTCAATAGAATCAGCAGAGATTTTATGAGTA
>NC_056733.1:684092056-684094556 GCF_019279795.1 Protopterus annectens
TGTAGAAATTGCCTCATGTACATAGACAAACCTCTCCTCCTTCCACCCAACACTACAACCTGTGAGAGATGCACTTATCTAGCCAAACTGGAGGTAAAGCTCTCTCCAATCAAGACTGAACTTGACAGTCAAGAGGAGAAGGTAAACACTTGCACCACACCACACTCATCACATAGTCTCACTAAATCTACACCACCAAAATCCACACATAGAAACACAAAAACATTTATGGAGGCTCTCAATAATAATCTGCTCAAGCAACAGAGACCTCCAAAGCAGAAATGCAAGCAACCTCCACCCCCCAATACAACCCAAATGACACATAGCCTGCAGACTCAGTGTGCCACTCAACCACAGCCAATAAGGCAAAACAACGTACCCAGCACACTAGTCATAGGCGACTCTATAGTCAGCCACACTGATGTCCCACTCACCAGGCTAAACAAGGAGAAGGTTACTGTCAGCTGCCTGTTTGGTGCCAGGATCTGCCACATAACTCATGCACTCAGGTCACTCCACAACAAGTACAAATATGACTCTGTCATTGTCCTTTTTGGTGTAAACGACCTGAGACGTACCTCCCTGGACTACATGAAAAGAGACATGGAAGAGCTCTCTGATCATGTAGCCAGGCGGGTATGACCCTAACCCTGAGTAGCATCCTGCCCTCACCAAAAATGATACTGCAGTATAAAGAAAAAATTATCAATTTCAACAATTGGCTAAGCTTCTGGTGTCATTCAAAGGGGATCCAGTGTCTGTCAGCCTGGGACGACATGCTCGACAGGTCTCGTTGCTTCACAAGAGATGGCTTGCACTTGTCAACCCTAGGCTTTCGACTACTGGCCAAGGCTCTTGCTGCCCCCATAGTGCCTTTTTTAGGCAAGGCTCAAAAGTCAAACCCACCTCCGTAAACAGCACAAATAAAAAAATGAGGGTCATGCTACTCAACGCCAGGAGTTTAAATCTCAAAATGCATGCACTCAAAGCACTCTTGTAGTCCAGGCAGGTATGACCCTAGCCCTGAGAAGCATTCTGCCATCACCCAGAATGATGCCGCAGTACAAGGACAAAATGATTGACTTCAACAATTGGCTAAGCTTCTGGTGCCATTCTAAAGGAATCCAGTATCTGTCTGCCTGTGATGACATGGTCGACAGACCACGATGCTTTGCCAGAGGTGGCCTGCAACTGTCACCCCTGGGATTCCGGATACTGGCTGAGGTTCTTGCTGCCCCTATAGTGCCTTTTTAGGCAAGGTTCAAATGACAAATTCACCACCATAACAGGAACAGGCAAGCAAAAACTGAGGGTGATGCTACTCAATGCTAGAAGTCTAAATCTCAAAATGCACTCACTTGATGCACTCCTTAAAATGGAGAACATCGATATCTGTGCAGTGACTGAGATCTGGTTCAAGGCTCCAGAGAGCACCCCTGCACTACCAGGCTATAACTCATACCACACTTTTCAGCCATGTAACCTGGACCGGAACACCAAAGGCGGAGGTGTGTCCATATTCATTAAGGATATCCACACCTCCAGGCTAGTTGCTCAGCATAATGCAGCCAAGGTTATCAAAGTGCAACTAACTCTGGGAAAAACTGCAATCCAAATTGTAGCTTGCTAGAGATCACCCACCATGCCCCAGGATTCCCACTCCTCTTTTCTTGATGTACTGGAAAATATTAGGGTTCAACCAAACACCCTAATAATGGGCGATTTCAACTACCCTACCATTAACTGGGAAAACTACTCATGTATCAACTCCTTCACTCAACACTTTTTGGAATTCATAAACTCCAATGCCCTGGATCAACTTATCCACACCCCCACCAGGGGCAACAATATCCTGGATCTAGTCATTACCAGTATGAGTGACCGGTGTTCCACACCTGAAGTCAACGTCTCATTGGTCCGCTCCGACCATAAGCTAATTACCCTAGATATCCACATCCTGCCTCCACCACCCATTAAGGAAACCATGCTAAAAAATTTCTCCAAAGCCAACTTCATGCTTCTTAAGACAGAAGTGGTAAACTTCATGACACCCATGCAGATGGACAATACAGTTACAACTACTGAATCCTACACAATTGCACTTTATAAGCACTTACATGAGTGCATGGATCGTGTTATCCCAAACAGAACCAAGACGCTATCCCCCCAAAAAAAGGAAGCCAATCTGGTGGTCCCCTGCCATAAACAAACTGTACAACAGAAGGAAGAAACTTTTGCAAAAGAGAGTAAAATCCCACAAGTGGAGGAGCTCCCTGGTCAGCCTCAGTAAGAAGCTGCGATACCTGATAAAATCCTCTAAAGCTAGTTACGAAAACAAAATCACCACTGATTCTAAAGACAACCACAAAGCATTCTATAGCTATATCAAGAATCTCAATGGCAACACTCAGATCTGCTCTGAGTTACAGCACAATGGCACTAAATATACAGACCCAGCTGATATTGCCAACATCCTGGCAGATAGGTTCAGTGCTAACTT
>NC_056733.1:684099556-684132928 GCF_019279795.1 Protopterus annectens
TAGCTGCCTACACAGGTGCCCTTTGCGGATCTCCAGTGTGGTATGCCTTCAGTTTTAAATTGAGGAGCAAAAAGAAAAAGGTCCTATCACATCTGAGGACAGGAAAAAAAAGCTCTGTTTAAAACATGTAGCAAACCCAACAGAGTAAACTTTCTCTAGTAAACTGTTAGTACTAAAGTGGGCTCAAATAAAATGCTAAAAAGTGTCGCATCACTGGTTTTGATAGGCAGTATCTCCCCTCATCATACTGTATAGAGTGTAACACAATAAAACAAAAATTCAGTCAGGGACCTGGGTAGTTGGATTGATAACTCCCATTCTTTTGACTATCATGTGACTACTGTCATGAAATCCTTTTATTAAGCAGAGCCAATTGCCAAAGGAATGTCATGAAGGTCTAAAGAAGTAACTATTCCATTATAGTCAGCATTCATCAGTACAGTTACCAAGTACGATTACCCTTTTGGGAGTTAACTCACCAAATATATCAAACAATTTGAAAGAGCCCAAAGGTTCCTAATCAGAAAGATCACAGGCCTAAGGTTCCTGAGCTACCAGCTGAGGCTGAAAGCTCTTTCACTTTATTCAGCATCTTATAGACTTCTGAAGGGGCATCTCTTTCTCACTTACTGCACAAGTAGAGAACTAGTTCTCCTGGACCTCTTTGTATCTCTGCAAGTCCAATATCTCCATCAATATTAGAACAAATAAAACATGGTGGAAGAACAGGTTTGTATACCAGAACCTCCCAAACCTCTGGAATGAACCACTACTGCATGAGAAGCAAGTGCAACTCTCTATCTTCCTTTAAACATAATCTAGATGATTGAAGAGGAATCCACAAATGTACTCCAGTATTGACTATTATGACTCTTCTGAAGAAAGGAGGTGCAGCTTGAAAGATGATACTAGCAAGGAACAAATGGTCATAAGACTTAGTGGCCTTGGCATATCTATGAAATCTATAACAATCTATGTATACAGCTCAATGTTATACTAATGGTAGTGGATTACTATGACCACATATCAAAGTGATACAAAACTATTGGCACTGTGACATTTTCATTTGCATGTGAGCTCCCTATTTCGTCTTTTTTTAATACTGCCACAAGCTGCTTCTTTTTGCAACAGGAATCATTTACTTGCTGTGATTTGGACTGCTATAGATTACAGACAGTGGTTTGCTTACCAGCGGTGTTGTTAACTAATAGAAATAAAGGCTTCAGATCTCCAATCACAGCAAAATGTTTTGTAAGTATATTCAGACTTGTATTTACATTTGTTTGCAACCACTGACTGTATTTGTGCATATACTGTATTATATAAAAAGACTGATTGTTTTAATAGCTGCAAGAAATGATAAGTTAACTTTGTTATATCTTACTGGAACAGGGAGATTCATGCCGGCTTGGAATACCTGCATCTTTGATCTGTTTTTATCATATTCTCGATTTCTATATCTATCAGAGGGATTCTCAAATGGTAGTTTAACGTCTAAATGCTATGAGATCATGTCCTGTATTAGAAAATATCAAAGAAAACTGAAATTTAAAAAATGTGTAAAATGGCTTTAATGCCAAATAGCTAAATCAGATGAAGGAAAAATGAAAGACAGGTTGAATCCATGAAACAGCTGTTTTACTTTAGATTGCCTTTTGTAGGATGGAAAGTTTAGTGCAATTTCAGAAATGATAAGTACTGGATCTGGTTTAGCAATATTCAGTGTGGTAAATACTCTCAAAGCCTTGCATTATACAGTGAAATATAAAGTATCATGCAGTACCAAAAGCTAGAATCATATATCCATAAAGGATACCCATGCTCCGGACAAAATTGAAGACTGCTTCCTAGGTTTGCAAAAAAAAAAAAAACATGTCTTTATCCTGGAAGGCTGACAAAATCTATAGTGTGTAAGTTGTATAGCAGCTGTTGTTGAAAGAGTGCTCCTGCAGTAAGAAAGGGTATATTGCTTACTGTCTTCATACAGTCTGTTGTTTCATATAAGCTGCATAGCAAGCAAATGTGCTTCACCGTTAAATGTCAGTAAAACTGACACCATCTATATATCTGCATACCTTTTAGGTACCTTATCCTAAGCATTTCTATGTGGGATTATTCAGAGTCTTTTATTGCAAAAAATAATTATACGCTATTAAATTTACTTGCTGACAGAAGGAAAAACTTAATTTATCTATTTTGCCATTTAAACATACTTTTTAAATCCCCTCCATCCTTCACTTTCAACACGCCCTTCCTCCCCTGTCTCATGCCCAGCTGAATGCTTTCATGGATTTGCTGTCAGCCACCCATGCAGGTAGTCCATTATAAGGGTCTACAGTCCTTTATGTGAAGAAATATTTTTCAAGTTCCAGGGAGTAGGTGGCACCTACAAATTGCTGCCTTTGGTCCCTCTTTCCCCTCTTCACTTCCCTGACATGCCTTTTCTTACATCTTATGCCTGTTTGTCTCTTTTGAGCACCAGTATAAAGAGCTCCAGCTTCTCTAGTCAATGGTCAAACATTTTCACTTTCACCCCACGCACACCCTTCCACAGGCTTTTATCTAGACTCTTTGCAGCAGCCTGATGCCATCCTCCTTACATCGCTACAACAAATGCATTGTAATGTCAGGGTCTGACCTGCCCAGGTCTGGTACAGCAGAATCATTACCAATTTTTATTTTTGCTTCTGATGTCTATCTCCTGAGGATACACCTCAAAAATTCTGTTTGCTGCTGCCAGAGTCCTCTCACTTGACTCCTTGTGGTCCAAGTTAGATATAATCAACATCTCCTTGATCCTGTTCCTGCTCATTCACCCTCAGTTCTACTACTCCAGCTGTTGTTTCACTCTAAGGTTGTTGCAGTCAAGTACTACACTTTTTATTTCTCTACAAAAAACTCAGCTGCCCTTATTCTGTCTCCTTCATCAGCCTTTTCCTTAGAACCTTGTCCCCGTCTTCACTGCTGAACCTTTTTTTCCTGTCATCAGCAATGCTGATGAGTCTGTTCTATGCTCTCTCATCTATATCTGAGACAGACACACTGAAGACTACTAGACCCAGAAAAGACCCCTGCAGGACACCACTAGTCAGTTTCATTTATCTTCTTCATAACACAATACTCTGTGCCCTCCCTGTGAGATATGCCTCAACCTAGTTCCTCACACTTAGTCCATCCAACCCCCCCCCCATAGACTGCCTAGTAGTCATCTGTAGAGAAGTGAATAAAGTTGTTGCCAGTATTCAGGAAGGCCATGTCTACAGGCACCACCATGTCGCATTTTCCTGTAACCCAGTTACAAAAACAAATCTGTGTTGATTGGCAGCTCCTTTTGACCATGAAGCCATGCCATTTTTAGTCCTTGGAGATTATTGTTCTCAAAGAAAGCTACCAGCTTTCCACTTGGGAATTTTTCCATTATTTTCCCTGCCATTGATGTTCGGCTAATAGTCTTGTAGTTCCTCATTTCCTATTTTTCCCCAAAGGAATGAACATTTGGCATTTAGCAGTCCTATGGACATTCTGCTCTGGCCAGTAATATGTTGAAGCTTTCCATCTGGCAATCCACTAGCACACTGGCCAGATTCCTGAGGATTTCATGTTTTATTATTATTATTTTTTGAACCTCCATGCCTGCCTACCATCTCAATCATCACTGCACATCCACAATATGGCTGTAATCTAAGCAGCCATCAGTTTTTTTTTTTTTTAAGTTGTGCCACTTCTCTCACAAGCATACCTGGTAGCACCTAAAGGATGACTGTGTTAGGGACTTACACTTATTTCCATGGGTGATAAAAGCCCTCAAGTGGCCCTAGCTTTCCTGCAGGTAGATGCTACCCATTATGTATACATGCTCCATTAGGGAACGTAATGGGAATACAGCCCCAAGATGTGTACCCCAAGCTTTTCACCTATGAAGAAGTGTGTGGCAGTTTCTCATTATTACTCTTTCTCTCCAGCAGGTACCTTCAGTGCCAGGTCGGCTAATAGGTCCCTGATCATCAGGGCAAAAATATTCAGGGTTTCATCACTTTCTGCTACAGAGCCATCTGAAATTCTTTAGGATTTGGAGAAGCAGCCCATCTGGTTCCATGTGCCTTATCCTTCATTAGGGTAGATAGTTCCCATTCCATCTCTACCCAATTTATTCTGGTGTGCACCTGTAGTTTTAACATTTTATCCTACCTTGCTACCCACACAGCACCATCTCCTACATTTCTTTCATGAAACGTGAAGCAAAGTAATCATTCAGTATCTCTGTTTCTTCCATGTTTTTTATGATCACACATCCATATTTACTTAGTCTGGCCAGAGCTGTACCTCCCTTCCTCCTTTCAGTTATAATCCTTAAAAAACTTTTCTTCCTATGCTTGACCACTTCTGCCAATTCCCTTTTCAGTTTTATCTATGCTGCCTCCCCCCTTTGTTGCTGCTCTGATGCTGCCTCTCCCTCTTTCTTGCTGCTCTCATGCTGCCTCACCCCCTTTGGTACTGCTCTGATACTGCCTTGCCCCCTTTGTTACTGCTCTGATGCTGCCTCATCCCCTTTGTTGCTGCTCTGATGCTGCCTCACCCACTTTGGTACTGCTTTGATGCTGCCGCACCCCTTTGGTACTGCTCTGATACTGCCTCACCCCCTTTGTTACTGCTCTGATGCTGCCTCACCCCCTTTGTTACTGCTCTGATGCTGCCTCACCCCCTTTGTTGCTGCTCTGATGCTGCCTCACCCCTTTGGTACTGCTCTGATACTGCCTCACCCCCTTTGTTACTGCTCTGATGCTTTCTCACCCCCTTTGTTGCTGCTTTGATGCTGCCTCACCCCTTTGGTACTGCTCTGATACTGCCTCACCCCCTTTGTTACTGCTCTGATGCTGCTTCACCCCCTTTGTTGCTGCTCTGATGCTGCTTCACCCCCTTTGGTACTGCTTTGATGCTGCCTCACCCTTTTGTTGCTGCTCTGATACTGCCTCACCCCCTTTGTTACTGCTCTGATGCTGCCTCTCCTCCTTTGCTACTGTTCTGCAGGCTTGCCTGCTTGTACTGTGCCTCATCTTTCTTCAGTGTGCTAGCACGAGTACTCCATCTTTGACCCATTCCCAAAGGTTGTTCACCCCCCCCCCTTGATTTGAAACCAGATCCTTAGGTGATCCTTGACCTTCTGCATGGGTACATCATAATCCAGTCCTTTAAACTCCCACACCATTATATTTTCCAGTGAATTCTTACCTTCCCTTCACTCTAAAACAGACATTGTGGTATGAACATTTTTGGCTAATTGTTCACTTGTATATCTCTATTTCCCTCCAAACTGGATAACACTATAACCTAATTTCAATCCTTTCTGGTAAAATCTCATACCAGCTAGAGGAACTCCTCCTGGTCTGAGACCTCATTCACCTCACATTTCCTCTCATTCTCGAAGCTCAGAATCTCTCAGGTTTCTGCTAACAGATTCAGATTCATTTCCAGGGATGCAATCCATTTCAAATCCTCCTCTGAGTATAATCCACTCTCCCTGCCCAACTGCTTTATACCTTCCCTAGTTTTTTACCCTCATCCTCCTTTCCTGAGGAGTCTGGAAGCTCATATACTATATTGATCAAATAGCACTTTCTCTATTTTTTTGGCTTAGCTGCCAGGACACTTAACTTAGACTCTAGCTTTGCCAGCTTCTTGCACCCCTTCATGAGCTGATGCACCTCCATCTTCAGGGTGGCACATTGATACCCACCTTTACACAGATGCCACTTTCCATCTACCTCTCTCCACTTTGTCACATCTAAACAAGTTATTCCCTGAAATCTCCATGACTCACCTCTTCTTGTTACTGGCCTATTTTCCCTGATAACTAAAATATCCACCCTTCCCTCATGCATCACTAGTCAAAGTTCCCCTGTCATTCTTCCCATACATAATACACTACACAATAACAATACCCAGCTATAATGAAAGTCACCCCTTGTTTGTCCCTCCACTATGCTCTGTCTCTCTATGTTTTATTTCCAGACTAGGTAAGTACTTATTCCATTTTCTGTTTCTGTGACACCATCTTCCCCTTCCATCTTTGTTTACAAGTGCAGCCATGGAGTCATACGTTTCTATCCTTGATTAGAACATCACTTCCCTTCCGGATAAGATGGAGTCTCTGCTCAGCAAGAAGCCAGGCCTCCTTCCATTCTCCTACCACTTCCAAGAATTTCTCCATTTTCTCTGGCCAAAGCCAGTCATTATACTTACTAGTTCTTTCCTTTCTCAGCATGGTGGCAGCTAGCATAAATAATATTTCTGAGAATGCTGCCTCCATCCAAATATCTTGGCATCTCTCTGCCACTCCCATGTCCATTCTTGTTATCACCTCCTCTGTGTTCTCTGGCAGGTCACTGGTACCTCCTTACACAAAAAAATGCATCTATGCCTCACCTTTGATGACAAGCATCATCACCTTTTCTGGTATCTTGCTAAGTTGAAGCTCTAATACTACTTTCACTACAAAGTGGTATTTCCGTCTGTCTTGCCAAGACTCTTAAACCCATTGTTGACTGAGTGACTCAGTCTCCAATGACAACAATTCTTCTCTGTCCACACACTGGGTATCATCTCCTTCACTTCCTGTCTCATGCCATTATATCGCCTACATGTGACCTTCCTTCTCCAGTTGCACTACTCAAGTCTCCTCCGTTGTATTGGCTGGGTGCTTCCTTCATTCTGCTGCATTTGATACATTTCCTATCTTTTCTGTCATCTTACTACAGGTCTTACATAACGGTACAAACTTGGTTATCTATTTCCTGTTATTCCCCATTAGTCCCCTCCCCTTCCTACTATACTTCCTTCCTCTCCTTCTCTTACTTCTGATTCCTCCTCTGCTTTGTCTCCATAGTGGGTACTGTTCTCTTGCTCAATTCATTTGATGGCCTTCTCATCTGGTCTAGTGCCCCTCATCATGTTTCCCTTCTGTTGTCTATCTAACATTGCCTACTGCATGGTTACACCTTGTCATGCCTCCCCTTCATCACTTGTTATAGCTGTCTTTTCCACCTGTCACTCCTTTGGCTTTCTTCTTCTTGTATCTCTTTCCTGGCTGTCTCTCCTACATTCTTCCCTCTATTTCTGCCTGCATCCTATTAGCTGTACTCCAATAATAATAATAACCTCCATGTCCTGCCTATTCTCTTCCGGTCTCATTTAAACCTTCCCAACCCACTGCTGCCCTGTCCTCTCCTTTCCTCTCCAGTCCTGCTCTGCTCTTTCTCACCTGTTCAGCCAATCAGTCACCATCTTTCTGTCCCATAGTCTGCCCATAGTCCTCTCATTCTCCTACAGACCAGATTCCCTATGCCACTTTAAAGCTGCCTAAACCACACTCTGAGCAGCTTACCCATTTCTCTCCTTTCTTTCTTTCTCAAACCCTAGGCTTCTGCTGTTACTGTATCCCTTTCTTTGGTACCATTTGTTACAACCTTATGGTAGGGTGCACTTTTGGAAGAGGAACATAGATAAGTGGAAATGGTGAACACACATAAACACATAGAGGTATCAAAGTTTATAAAAAGTGGAATTACCAGCATTTAGTATAACTTGACACAGGTGTACACAACTGCCATAGGGAGAGTTAAGCTTGCTACAGTTATGAATGTTTAGTGCCATGGTCCATCACTGTAATGACTTTGGTTCATAGGTTAGTACTAGGCAAAGGAACAAAGGAGGCTATAACCCCGCTATACTTTTCACTAATCAGGCCCATAATTGAGTATAATGCCCTTTTTGGCATGTACTGTACAAAGCACCTGCAGCAATTGGATAGACCTCAGAGGTTTCTAAAGAGGAAGATCAGGGGACTCCAGCACATGCCTTACACAGACCGACTAAAGTCCCTGTCACTATATTCAGTATCATATAGACTTCTTAAAAATGATTTGTTCCTGGCTTACAGAGCAATCTCCAACCCAAACCTAATGAATTTGCTGCACACCCGTAAATCAAACAGGACTAGAGCTATCTATTCCAGGGAACTAACTATGGCGTGCAACTTGACTAGGATGTGCTAGAGGGACAGATTTGTCTCTTTGGACTAGGTTGCCAATTCATGAGAAACAGAGCACCTCTGTGACACTGTTCAAAAGGAACCTGGACGAGTGACTGGGGCACCATAAATTCTGACTGGGATAGCACCCACAACCCTCCTAGACATGGGCAGTCATTACTAAATACAGTCCTAGGTATTGACAAGAGTATCTATGGTATTTCATTGGGATGAAACAGCTAGGTTTGAAATGACCTCCAGGTCGATAGCCTAGTAAACTCCTATGATCCTATGATCCTATGAATAGACATTTACATTCTGAATACATGCTTGCTGCCTGGACTAATATGTTTATCTATTTCTATAAAAGCAAACATGCATTCAGAATATCAACATCTATTTTTATGGAATACAGTTCTGTTTGTTCTTAACTGCTCAGTGTTGCTGTAAAAAGCCAAGAAAGAGAAATTTCAGACACTGTTTTGTTAGTGTAGGGTAGTGAGCTTGTGTTTATTCATATTTTTCCTTCCTTTTGTTGTCTGTAGAAATCTTCTTTTGTACTGCTGTATTTTAAATGTGGAGAATTAAAAACAATAAAAATCAATTTTGAAAAAAAAAGCCAAGAAAGGAAGAGAGGAATGATGATAGATGGGTATATACCCACACCTCAAGACTGGTGGCAACGCACGATGCATCGGAGACCATCCAGGTGCAATTAACCATAGGCAAGACTGCTCTGCAAATTGTAGCATGTTACAGGCCACCCTCACAAACTCAGGAACCTCACATGGCCTTCCTGAAAACACTAGAGGGGATAAATGTATCACCAAACACCATCATACTAGGTGACTTCAATTACCCTAATATAGACTGGGAACACTACTCAAGCCCAAACACCCTAGCCCAAAAGTTCCCGGAATTCATAAACTCAAATGCCATGGAACAACTAGTCACCATCCCCACAAGAGGAGATAACATACTTGATCTCATCATCACGAACATGGGAGCACAATGTTCAACACCGGAAGTATACCCCTCACTGGTGAGATCAGATCACAAACTAATCTCGCTGGAGGTCCTCATCCCACCCCACCTGAAATAAAAAGACCACAGTAAAGAACTTCTCAAAAGCCGACTTCACACTTCTAAAGACTAGTGTGGTCTCCTTTAAGGCCACCGAGCCATGGAAAACAGTACTCAAGCCGCTGAATCACTTACAAATGCCTTCTACCAGCACCTGCAGGACTGCATGGATAAGGCAATCCCAAGCAAAACAAAGACTCTTTGTACCAAAGGCAAGCGTCCAGTCTGGTGGACCCCAGCCATAAACAAACTCTACAACAAAAGGAGGAAGCTACTACAAGATAGAGCAAAATCCTTAAAAGGTAAGACACCCTTGATCACTATAAGTAAAAAACTAAGAGCTCCCATAAAATCATCCAAAGCAAATTTTGAGAGAAAAATAGCTAAAGACTCAAAAGACAATCATAAGGCCTTCTTTAGCTATGTTAGAAACCTAGGAGGAAACTCCCAGATATGCTCAGAACTAGTTCAAAATGATGTGAAGATTACTGATCCTACAGACATTGCCAACATACTGGCTGACAGGTTCAGTGCAAACTTCTCCCCTCCCCAAAAGGAGAGATATCTATACCAAACGATTGCAGCCCCCCAAACATCTCCAGCGCCCAAGTGAGAACTGCTCTCTCCAAAGCAAAAAACACAGCATCCATGGGACCTGATGGTGTCCCCGGCTGTGTGCTCCACAAACTCAATGAGGAATTAAACCCACAGCTAGGACAGCTGTTTAATCAAAGTCTTACCTCTGGATACGCACTCCAGGAGTGGCGCACTGCAACTGTGGTCCCACTTCACAAAGGCGGTGCCTCCACCGACCCTGGAAATTACCGCCCATTAGCTTGACAAGCCTCATCTGCAAAGCCATGGAGAGGATCATAATGGACCTCATAAATAAAGACATAGGGAATTTGCAGACTTTGGATCCAACCCAGTTTGGCTTTGTCAAAGGCAGATCATGCCTTTTAAACTTGGTTGACTTTTTCAAACAGTCACCAAAGCCATTGATGAGGAAAGGCAGTCCATACAGCCTACCTCGATCTGGCTAAGGCCTTCGATACAATACCCCACTCGGGTATCATTGAAAAACTCATCAGCTTAAATGTTAACCCATACATCACAAGATGGGTTGCAAACTGGCTGAGTGACAGAACCCACAGGGTCAGAGTTGCTGGCGCCATGTCAGACTCAAAGCCTGTCACAAGTGGTGTCCCACAGGGCTCAGTCCTGGGCCCACTCTTGTTTGGCATCTACTTTTCCAAGTACAAGCAAACACAGGAGGGTTATGGCTGACAAAGTTTGCAGATGACTGCAAACTGGGCCATAGTAGAAAACACATCTGACACAGATATCCTTCAGAAGGGTCTCACAGAAACGGATAACTGGTGCCAGAGCCACGGCCTAAAGTTAAATGCCAAAAATGCATAGTCATACCCTTCGGGAAAAACAAGGTTACCCCTAGCTACCAAATAGGTGGCAATCCACTGAGCACAGAAGAAGTTATCAGGGACCTGGGGACCCAGGTTGATAGTAGTCTGTCATTCGACACACATGTAGCTAAAGTAGTTAGGAAGACCTTCTACATTGCCCACCTTATCATGAAGGGATTCTCATCTAGATCAAGGGAGGTCATAGTCTCCCTTTACTCATCACTCATCAGACCAATGATTGAGTACAATGCCCTATTCGGAATGTATCTGACCCGACACTTGCAGCAGCTGGAGAGGCCACAAAAGTTCCTCACCAAAAGGATAAAGGGTCTCAAAAATCTGTCCTATGCTGCCCGACTGAAAGAACTCCAGCTCTATTCAGTCGCCACCGCTTGCTCAGAGGTGACCTTTGCCTAACATACAAGGCCATGTCAAACCCAGATTTGATGAATATGCTTCACCTCAAAAATCTAGATCCATCAGAGCCACAAGGGCGGAGACTTAAACCTCGACACGGCTATTAATAGGACATGCTGGAGGGATAGATTCATCACCCAAAGACTCCCTATGCTGTGGAACAAAATCCCGGTACATGTGAGGCAGAGCACCTCGCTGGCCTTGTTCAAGAGAAATCTTGACCAATGGATGGGAGATCGCAGATATACCCCAGGGATTACCTCAGTGTCACTGCTCGACAGAGGCACAGCAAAATAATGGGTATAGTTCCCCATACTAAAGGGGTGGCGTAAGCCACAAAACGATGGGCTAGGCTTGTAAATGCCCTCGGGCAGATAGCCTAGTATGAACCTATGAACCTATGAACCTATACCAGCCATTTATGCACATAGTAAGTGATTTACTGCAGCTTATACAGCTG
Organism: Protopterus annectens; assembly: GCF_019279795.1. Taxonomy (NCBI): domain Eukaryota; kingdom Metazoa; phylum Chordata; order Ceratodontiformes; family Protopteridae; genus Protopterus; species Protopterus annectens. The sequence continues at coordinate 684,110,967 of NC_056733.1, forward strand.
GAAGCTTAATACAGTTGCATCAAATTACTGCTGTACTGTTATTATTAAATATTACTGTAAAATAAATATAAATAATTCACACACACACACACACACACACACACACACATATATATATATATATATATATATATATATATATATATATATATATATATATATATATATATATATATATATATATATAAATACCTATATGGAATATATGAGGATCTGGGGTATGATAAATGAAATGCTTCAGTTGGAGAGCTGAGATTTGTTAAGAGTAGTGAATCTAAGAGACAATAAATGAGGTCCATAATCCTAAAGTACAAGATATTTTACTTATCATACAAAGCAGACCCCCCCACCTCTCACCTCACGCATTACATTTAATCATTTTTTCTTAGATTAGCTAAGTGTTTTCCATTCATCTCAATATTTTTTGGTAATTGTGTAAGTTGTAAATTGAATACAACTTCACATTGCTTTTGTAGGTCTGTTAATGGATCGACTGCTTATGTGTGGTTTCTGATGTACCACAACGAAAAACTATCCAATAAACCAGTAACCAGTATGGCAGCCAAGTAAATGAGACAGTCAAGTGAACTCACACTGCACTTTATTGATAAAAAATACAGCAGTAGACAAGTTGAACACTTACATCCACTTATGGACTTCATCAGAACTACTGCAATTAAGAAAAACACACCCCTTATATAGGAAATTATTCTTAATCACATGACCAAGGTAATAACCAAATATAAAAAATATTTTTTAAAAAAAATGCAAATGACAATACATATAAACCTGCAAGTGTAAAAAACTACTTGTGCAAAAATGCTGAATTAAAAAACATTTATCATATGTATATATGTATATAAATGTACTTACATAATACACATTAGTAGTTTTCTACTTTTCAAAAATGGCCCAATAGAAATATGTTCATTGAGACCCTTTCCCAAATGAGCTGTCAGCTTGATGATCCATTGATGTTGTACTTCTTCTATTTTATTTACTATATTTCCCATCCTTATGCTTTCGTATAAAACGTCTAACACTCTGACTCTAAACTCATGTTGTGTGCCCTGTTCCATAGTATGTTTTGCCAATGGACTATATTCATCCCCTTTTTGGGTACAATAAAGGTAAATAGAAAACTAAAAAAAATAGCCAATGTCTATAATAAAGTGCACTTTAGCATTTTTTGTACACATGTTTTTATATGCTTTTTTAGGACATGAATACGTTTTGTAAGAGTCATAATTTGGCATTAGACTTTCTTAATAAAAGTATGATTTTAGCTGTTTGGATTTCAGTCTAAATCATGTAGGGTTGCCACCTTTTCAAATGCCCAAAGTGGGACATTTTTGGTACAAATGTCAGAATTTGCAGGGCGAAACATACCCACGGCCAGTACAAAGGACAGAACTTCACTTTTTTGCCTAAATAAAAGCTTATACTTGTAGCATTTTAGTTGCTTTTTCTGCTTCTTATAACATTTAGGTGTTTAAGATACAGAATAACTGTTTTATGCAACTATTACATAAAATATAGGAAATTATTTTGTCCTAAAATCTCAGGACATTTGCCATTTTTACATTTTTTTTTGTAGGACACAACTGCCCAAAGAGGGACTGTCCCTCACAAAGTGGGATGGGTGGCAACCATAAAATCATGTGATGTGCTTATTTGATTAAACAGCACTTATGATTGGGTGTTTTAAGTTGAAAGGGAGGTGCTTTACTATTTAAAAGCAAGATGGATTGATTTTTAACATGGTCTGATGAAGCAATTATAATTTGTGAAAGCGCTAACCCAGTTCGTTACAATAAACCGGTGTTTTATGATGTCTGTTGTTGCCTTTATAGTGCCTTATAGTGCTATTTTATTTATATCCAGCCGTGTATCTGTTTCAAAGTTTTTTCTTGTTTTGTTCTTTATAGTGGCATTTTGAAACAGTTCATTGTCGAAGGGAACTTTTTCTGGACATTGCCGTTACTAAATAAGCACTATAATAAATGTGAAGTTAAAGTGGAAAAGAAGAGCAGTCATAATATCCTCAGTGCTTTTCTTTAAGTTTTTCTTGAGAAGTGAGCATGAATCACAGTCACTTCACTCTTTACAGAATAGCTTGTTTTATAAAGCAGAAGAAATGCCCAAAGCATGACTAATTTCCTGGGAATGCATGCTATATTACCCATTATTGTCTGCACAGGATTTAAACTAATTCATTTAGAGTCAAACTAATGGCTCTGTTCCTGTGCCTGAGATGTTGAATCGCTCCCACTGCCTATCGTCCTTATGAGGACAACTTCCTGTGCCTGTGATGTTGAATCGCACCCAGTACCTATATGATGATAACTTCTCTCGAGGAGAGCTCAAACTGTAGTTGTTTACCGGCCAGAGGGCACAAGAGTCAGTTTTCAGCTTTTATCTGTTTGTTATAAATTAGGTGTGTTTGCATAGATAGTTTACTGTGCAGCAATGGTTGCAGTGCCCTGTACAGAAGCAAATGCTTAGACAGTAAAATTCCATTTTATGATGCATAGATGCCCCAGCAAATAGGCTAGACAAGGAGAAGATAACAGTCAGATGCTTATCTGGAGCCAAGTTCCGCAATATCATGCATGCACTCAGGTCACTGCACCACAGCTACAAATATGATTCTATCACGCAGGTACAAATATGATTCTATCATAGTCCATGTGAGTGTCAATGACCTGAGACACATCTCAAAGGACTACATGAAAAGAGACATTATGGATCTCTCTGAATATGTGTCACAGGCAAGTCCCTTCACCAAGGATGAGGCCACAGTATGAAGATAAAATAATTGATTTTTAACAAATTACTTAGTTCCTGATGTCATTCCAGGGATTTTCAATATCTGTCAATACAGGGGGACATGGTTACAGACCACTTTGCTTTCCCAAGGATGGTCTGCACGGGTCTCCCCCTGGGTTTTTGGATAAAACTTTATCTACCCCTTAGAGCTTTTTCTATGCAATGTCAAAATTACAAAACTACCAACAAAGCAAAAACAATTCAAAGCAACCTAAAGGTGTTACTGATCAATGCTAGGAGCCTAAGCAAGAAACTCCACACCCTACAAGCTCTCCTCACTCTGAAGAATATAGACACCTGTGTCATTATCGAGACTTGATTTAAAACCACAGAAAGTACTCTGGCAGTGCAGGACTGCAGTGCTTTTCACATTTTAGACCAACAACAGCACAGACAGGGTCTAAAGGTGGAGGTGTCTTGAGCTACATCAGCAATAAATATACCTCCAGACTGGTTAAACAGAATAATGCCCTGAAGTTCATCCATGTGCAAGTCACCATACATAAAGTCTCTTACCATATCTTACCTAACTATAGGTCACCATCTGTGCCCTAAGAATCTCAACCAAATACCCTATTCATGGGGGGCTTTATCTACCCCCTCTGTAGAATGGGAAACATACACTCCCTCAAACTCACAGGACAATATTTCTTGAACTTTATTAACAGAAATACCCTGGACCAGATGGTACATGCTCCAACCAGAGGTTCAAACATAATAGACCTAGTACTCACCAATATGGGGGAGAAGTGCACCACCCTCTGTCACAGCTTTACTAGTGGGATTGGGTCGCAAAGATATCTTCGAAATAAAAGTCAACTCTGAAAACTCAACTAATCCTGTAACAGTTAAGATCTATTCTAAAGCAAACTGCATCCTACTGAGTGACAGTTTGTTAAAATTCAGTGCCCCCATATACCCTGTGATCACAGCAACCTACACAGAATTGTTCACAGAAACCCTGTACAAACATATGAATGGCTGCATAGAGGCTGCTGTTCCTAACAGAACTAAGATCATAGCAAACACTAAAAGAAAACCACACCGGTGGAATCCCAACCTTAACAGGATATATAACAAAAGTAAAAAAAGTAAATGCCAGCCACCACCTTCATTTTGAAGAAAGACATAGCAAATCTGCTGGCTCACAAATTCATAGCAAATTCTGCTGGCATATAAGCCATCCTAAGATCCAGCCCTGATGGATCTTTTGTACATTCACAAAACAAAAAACACTAGAAACATTTGATCCCAGGATTTAAACTTTGCCTGCGACATCAACAGAACATGTTGGCAAGACCAATATGTGTTCCAAAAGATCCCCGCAATATGAAATAGGTTCCCCGTCTATGTGAAGCAGAGTTCATCCCTGACCCTATTCAAAATGTAACCTTGACCACTGGATGGGAAACTGTAAATTCACCCCCTGTCTGGCCCCCATGTTGCCAACTGACAGAGAGACAGTAAGTAACCTGTCACCTAACTAACATACCACACACACACACACACACACACACACACACACACACACACACACACACACACACACACGCACAAAGCCCTTACCCTCCTCCAAACTAACATACCCCTCCTAAGAGACACAAAAGGTACATGGGAATACAGTTAGTCTGGGTTGCTAGGCTCATAAAGGCCCTGGTGGTCATTAGCCTAGGATATATCTATGAACCCATTAACTTCCTAAATCCATTTCCTCTAAATTGTTTCCAGTTTTCTTTGTCTGGTCTTTCTGATAATATTACTGTTATACAATACAGTATTACAAAGATGGTTCAATGAGGTTACAAAGCAGACAAATTATTACTAAGGCTAAGGGACATCTATTTGCAGCACACAGATGTCAAAAATATGTTTCTGGAACTAAAGATTATACTCCCAGGTTATGCCTAAATCCATAACTTTATGCACTTCTTGTAGTATATTCTCCATTTTAAACTTGCATGTATATGAGTGTTGTCTTTTTCAAAAAAGCAATGTTAATTGACAGCTTAACAGTGATTTGTCACATTTGCAGCTGGTTCAGAATTTAACAGCCAGATTAATTACTGGTGTACCAATTACAAGTGACATTCCTCTAATTCTTAAAAGCTAAACACTGGCTACTTGATGCTGAGTAATGCAGCTTCAAAATTCTGATGCCCACTTTCCAAGCCATAGATGACCTGGGTCCTGTCTATATGAAAGAGCTGTTGCATCCCTATGTCCCCACTCGACCGTTTTGGTCATCTTTTGTGAGGCTGCTATCCATTTCAGAAGAACACTTGTAAAGATTGGGCAGAGTTTCTTTTTCATATCTTATACATGTTCTCTAGAATAAGCTATTATTCCAGATTTGGGCATGTGAGGCAGGATTTACCTTCTAGATATCCTTAATTTTTTTCTGTTTAGCAGTGTCAATTCTAAACCCTACAAATGTATTTACAGTAATTTTCAGCTTCTTAATTTTTGAATATATGAATGCCATTGTATGTGTTTGAGTGATGTGAATTTTAAACTGAACCAGAAGTGCTCTGGCCTAAACATCTCATGTTCAGATGGAGACAGATTTATTTATAAAATGCAAAGTGAATGGACAGACCAGGGAAGTAGTCTTAATGGACCTGCAATACTATTTCTTTTATATCATTGGTCAAGTTTCTTTTAAAACCGTTACTACATTTTGGGTAACATAAAATCATTTGGTGTGATACCATAGAGCTGCCAGGATTTGCATGTTGTTGATATGAAGTAAACACTAGAAAGTACAGCTGTGTACACTTACCATAAATGTAGATGTTCAAGTGTATTAACTGTTGCAGTCATTACATTTGGGTTATCTGCTTGCAGGTAGCCCTCACCTGGCCTGATTATCAAAGTCTTGGGTCCTGGGTTGGTTGCTGTCTCTTCTTCCATGATGTCAGGTAGTCAGGGGTATAAAGCATACAGCTGATGCCATTACATCAGTTTTTCTTGCCCCAGATGTCAGGTGCCCTCATAATGGGAAGCAATTATATACAAGGTTACATCTCCAGCAAAAAGTAAATACACCAGAAAACTTAAATACAGTAAACAAGAAGAGAGTTATAGCCAATAGAAGTCAGGGGGCTGGAGGGAGGGTAACCAGGACTGCAACAATGAATACACTCGGACATCTACATTTATGGTAAGTGTACACAACTGTACTATGTTCTTCATGTTTCACTATTGCAGTCATGACATTTGGGTAGATTCCCAAAGCTAAGGAAGGGAGGAGGCAATTAGAGAGAATTAGGGCCAGCTATTAGGCTCTGCAAGATTGCAGTGGCAAAACCAGCTCTGGATTTAGAAAACAATAGGCAAGTGGTAATGCTTGATGAAGGTATGAACAGAACTCCAGGTAGCAGCTTCTAGGATGTCCCTGGTAGGAACACCTCTGAGGAAGGCTGTTAAAGTAGATGCATCCCTGGTGGAATGTGATCTTATCCCCTGTGGGGTAGGTTTTCCATGGTGCTTATAGCAGAAATGAATGCAATGGCCTATCCACTTAGAAATAGTTTGCTTTGAAATGGCCTTCCCCTCTGTCCCTGCAGCAAAGCAACTAGCAGCTGTTCAGTTTTCCTGAGAGGCTTAGTCCTGTCCAAATAAAATCTAAGTTGTCTGTGCACATCCAAAGAGTGCAGTATTCATTCTCCTTTGTTCTGTGGATTAGAAAAGAAGGTTGGCAAATTAATGGACTGATTAAAGGCCACACTGGATACCACCTTGGGCATAAAGGAAGGATTGGTCCTGAGGGATACCCTGTCTGCATGGAAGATGATGAAGGGCTCCACTGCCATGAGTGCGTGTAATTCAGACACTCTTCTTGCTGAAGTGATGGCTAGAAGGAAGGCTGTTTTCCAAGAAAGGAATTTCAACTCTGCAGTTGCAGCTGGCTCAAAAGGAGGTAGAGTGAGCTTTTCCAATACAAAGTTAAGGTCCTAGGCTGGAGTAGGGGTTCTCCTGGGTGGTCTTAAATTTTTGTCCCCTCTGAGGAATTGCTTCAGCAGGGGGTGAGAGAAGAGGGGTGGCTCAGTATTATAAAGTGCTGAAATGGCTGAGGCATGAATTTTCATAGAAAAAAAGGAAAGGCCCTTGTGAAGCATCTCTGTTAAGTATTGAAGAATATGCGGTAAGCTGGGCACTGTTGTGCCCATCCCCTGAGTTTGGCTCCAGGAACAGTATCTTTTCCACTTTTCAGCATAGGATTTTTTAGTACTAGGCCTCCTTGCCTCCAGAATGACATACAGCACTTGCTTACTGAGGGATGGTATTGGAGGGCTCAGGTAATTAGCCAGGCTGCAAGGTTCAGGGTTTGAAGCTGGGGTGCAGAATCTGGCCCTCCTGCTGGGACAGCAGGGAAGGGGTCTGAGGCAGGTGACATGGTTCCAGCAGTGACATACTGCGGAAGAGGGGGTGCCAGTGTTGGCATGGCCAGTCTGATGCAATGAGTATTGTCCTTGGTTTGTCCTGTTTGATCTTTAGTAGAACTTTCAAGAGGAGAGGCAGAGGGGGAAAGGCATAAACTGAGAGGCTTTCCCAGGTGAAGGACAATGCATCCACTTTCCAAGCTTGATTGTGGGGAGTCCTTGTGCAGAATTTGTCCAATTGGTAGTTCTGAGGGGAGGCAAACAGGTCTATATCTGGGCTCCCCCATTTGCTTCACAAAATGTTGAATATCTTTGGTTCCAGTTTCCACTCATGTGGGTCCATGAGATTTCTGCTTAGTTGTCTGCCAGTGAATTTAGCTTGCCTGGCAGGAATTGAGCTTGTAGGTGCACTTGATAGCTCAAGGCTGTGTTCCACAGAGCCATGGCTAGTCTGCAGAGAGGGTATGAGTGGGTTCCTGCTTGTTTATGTACCACATAACAATGGTGTTGTCTGTCTTTACCAATAATTGTCCTGGAAGAATGTAGTCCTTGAAGTCTGTCAGAGAATTCTGTACAGCTAACATTTCTTTTAGATTGATATGCAGGTGCATTTGACTCGGGTTCCATTTGCCCTCAATGCATAGTCTGAAGTAGCAGAAGTGTATATCTTCTTACCACATCTGTCCAGGGCCCTGGAATATCTATCAGAGGGGGTAGGGTTTCTGGCAGTAGTAGTCTTAATGCCTTTGGGTCCCTGTGAAATGGTCTCTGGGTCTGCAGTAGGATTCTTAAAGAGGAACTTGTGAGAGTCAGGTATTCTGTAATACCTGTCAGGTTTCCTGTGAGCCAGAGGTAAAGTGTCTGGGGCCAGGCTAGATTCCAAGAAGGCATCATCTACAATGTCCAGTACAGGAGTGATAGCTAAAGGCCTGTGTTGAGGTAGGAGTAAGAATTCCCTAAGCCTCTTTTTGGAGTCAGAGTAATCCTGGCTTTCCCAGCAGAAATGCTCCCTATGAGTGTGCAAAGTTTCACCAAAAGAGAAATCTTCTGGAAGGGAAGCAGAGGGAATGGAGTCCTCTGCATCAGAATCCTCATAGGTAGATAAGGGAAATCCTGGTCATCAGAAGAAACGAAATTTCAGAATCCTGATCAGAAGAATCAGAGGGAAAATCAGTTCTAGGTCTCTTAGAGGGAGAAGGCTGATTTCCCCTAATTAGAGTAATAAGGTCTTCAGCCATTCTTATCATTTGTTTTTTAGGCATATGGGCCTGACCATGCAGTTTGGATGTCAGTTTTCTAGGCATGGATCGAGTTTTAGGCTTTGAAGAAGAAGAAGATGGTGTCAGTTTGATCTGCAAGTCAGTAGGACTGAATACACCCTCAGAAGCCGGTGCCTGCACAGTGGCTCTGGACCCATCCAAGGTAGAGACATCTGCAGGTTCCATAGTCAAGGAAGCATCTTGCAGCATACCGGACTCCGAATGAGTCTCAATAGAGGCCTGCGAATCTTAAGTAGCGGGTACCAGGGGCTGTAAAAGCACTTCACTGAGTACCGGCGAACTTGCGACTAGCTTAAGCGTCGTCATCAGCTTTGGACCTATGTGGTCTGTCTCTGTCTTTACTTTATGTCGGTAGTCAGATGGCTTACTGAAGCCATTTCTGGATAATTAAACTGAGTACCGAAATAGTTTGATGCGAAAATGAACAACGACGAATAGTTCAAGGATTGAATAAGGCAGAAAACCGACAGCGAGGGACGTCGTGGTCTGGGCCTAAGCAAGGAATGCAGTACAAATGAAAATCTTTATGGGGTATTTGCTTTCCACAAGTAATACAATTGTTAACTTTTACTGACATCGGTTTAGAGCAAGAAAAAGGATCCCCAATGGGGTAATGTCAAATAAATTGTTAAAATCAGACTGTAAAAATCATTAGGCTTTTCAAAATGACAGTCAATAACACAGGAAGCTCAAGTTCAAAACGTTTTACTAGTCTACACCAGGAGGCAAAAAACTATACAGTACAAGTATAGAGTTTTGACTGACTCTATACAGGAAGTAACTTTGTTTATATAGTATTTACAATCAGCTTTTAACCTCCTTACTGACGTGGTCAGTCACAGGGCATTTACATCACTATAGTCCACAATATTCTATTCATAAGAAGGTGCTGAGGTAATGCTTTTTAAAAGTTTTCCCATGAGAATAACACAGCCTTGCAAGGCACCTGGTCAATTACAATGTCTTTCTGTAAATGTTGCTCTTTCAAGGTTCCAGGCCTGTTCGAATACAATAGTCAGTTCATTTCTTAATACGTTCCTTTGTCTCCCTGGTAAGCAGCTGTACTCTATCTTCGATAGAGCTCACAAGGCCATCCTCCTCAGTGGAAGGAAGAAAGATATACATGTACATACATTTATTTTCTCTAACCCAGCAGATAATTAATGCTGAAAGACATAAGCCTGCTGAACTGGTTACTGCCAGGGTCAGAGTTCAATCACACTGCAGCTAAGCTTCAGGCAATTACATGCAAGATCATTTCTACTGCCATATTGTAAAATAGAATAAAATGCATTATATACTATTTGCTTCTAAACTAGCACTTCATATATGTTTAGATATATATTTTTCTAACATTCTCCCTCCTTTTAATGCTTTTTATTCTATCCAGAAACATAAACAATATTATTTCATTCCCTAGCCTCTTCCTCTCTGGAACTTTTAACTAGGCAAGTCATTTGTTTTATATTTCAGAAAGAATTTCATTTGGTATTAACAGATTCAACTCCAGGTCTTGATACATAGTCTCGGTTACAGATATGTCAACAAAGTCCCTAACTAATCTTTTCATACAAGGTATCCCGCAACAGACACATGCTCCCAATATGAGCAAAACAACACAAATGGCAATCAAGATATTCATTAGGATTGAACCCCATCCACCAAATAGATTCTGGAAAAAGTTCATCAGTGGGTTTGGGCCTGGTTCCGCCATGGCTGATACCTGCTGTATTACCTCTAGGTGGTCGTTGATCTCGTGCTTATTATCTGGTATGTACGCACAGCATTCTTCTTTGATAAGCGCCAAGACGCACACCACTGCCGCTAGGGTGAAGTCAAGAGCCATTCGATTTTGTAGCACAACAGTTCTCATTGCATTCAGTTCATCAGTCACAAGTTCGAGAGCGGAAAAAGTCGCATTGCTCATTACTTCGAGAAGTTTTGACAACTTCCTCAGTTCTCAGATTGATTTGACTGCTCCATAGGCTGGGAATATTCCAGCCCAGGATATAACACTGTCACTCAAGTCCATATGAGTCAATTTTTCTTTATCTCTTACAGATGAATGATCTTTCCAACCATCTTCGATTTTACCCACTGGATTAGTTGGTTTCTCGACTGAGTTCCCAGTTCTTCGAGCTATATCTCTTACATTTCGTATCTTACCCAGAGGCAATTCTGCAGTATGTCTTATGGCTGGAACCAGATAACCCAAAAAACAACTGCAGGACCAATTCTCAGGTAACCATTTATATGCTTTTTTCCCACAAACAAAATAACAATTTTCTACTTTAGTACTGATGCGGGTTAACTCTGAATGAAACATTTTCCTGTCTATAACAGACAACTGTTTATACAATTCAGGATTTTTCTGCACATCTTTCAACGTTGTTCTCATTAAGCTTAAATACGAATCATAATTCGTGCTACAACTAGTACTCTGATCTTTGGCTTTTATATAACATTTGTAAGACACAGTTATGTTACAATTACTCCAGCCAACTTGGAGTGTATCATTTTTATAAAAACAAACAATTCCTTTTTGTGTAACAGGTAAGTACAGTGCCACTTTGTCCTGTGATCTCACAGAACCTGTATCAAAAAGTAGATTTTCCCAAGTCTCATTTATCCCCAAGGGGACAGCAGACATCAAAAGTCCTCCATATGCTGTAGGTATGGCAGTACAAACCCAGCAATTTGAAATGTTCATAGTCTCTACATACACACGCTTCATGGCTAGGTATGTGTTAAAGTTTGGATGCCAATCTGTGGCCAGTTCATCACGTTTCATTATTTTTATCTGTGTAGTTATATGCAGGAAAAATCCCAGCAAAAGAAAAGTCACCACGAACATGGTTAATAGGTGTATGATTAGTAGGACAGTAAACCAATGTCTTTGGGGTTGCTTTGTATTTTTATACACTCTGCCCCTGGTCATTCTGTCTCTGTGGTATATCAGCTACAAAATGTTTATCAAGCTGAAAATTCTTTACCGGTTTGCAATGTGTCAGGTGAACCCAGGACGACCTCTCCGCAACCTTCACTGCAGTAGGCGTTGCCAACAGTACCTGGTACGGACCTTCCCACTTTGGACTCGTCCAGTTCTTTTTCTTGATAACTTTCAACCACACCCAGGATCCTGGAGCTAGCACTGCGTCCGGCTTCGTTTGTTCTTTATCTGAAAAAGAGTTTAACTGCAAAACAGTCTTATTGGTTAACAATCTTTTCATATAACTGGCTAATGAGCCATCGACCTCCAGCTCTGCAGGCATGAGAGCTTTCCACTGTGGCACATAATATGCCCTTCCAAATACTACTTCAAAGGGGGTCAAACCCTTTACATTTGGAACTGTTCTCATGCTCAGCAATGCTAAAGGTAAACAGCAAATCCAATTCTTCTGAGTCTCACACATCAACTTCCTTAACTTATTTTTCAAAATCCCATTGTACCTCTCCACCAGTCCTGCTGACTGTGGGTGGTAAGTTTAATGATTCTTCAAGGAAATCCCAAAGAATCTTCCAAGTTGCTGGATTGTCTGGTTGACAAAATGTGTTCCATTGTCACTATAGATTCTTTCCGGTATGCCAAATCTAGGAATTATTTCCTTTACTAGGGCCTTTGCCACTGTTGCTGCATCCGGATTCCTGGTTGGAAAAGCTTCTACCCATTTTGAAAACATATCTATGATCACTAAACAGTATTTCTTTCCTTCACATTTATTCAGCTCTATAAAATCCATACAAATAGTATGGAACGGATATGGTGGTGTAGGGAAACTCCCTCGCTTCGGTTTGAATGCTCCCTGTGCATGATGTTTACTGCAAATATGACACGCTGCACAAAATTTTTGTGTGTAGTTCGTAAATCCGTATGTTTGGAATATTCTGTTAACTAACTGTACCATCCCCCCTGTTGAGACATGGCTCTGCCCATGGCTCAACAAAGCCACATATCTAAATAAATTAGACGGTAATATTGGCTTTTTCTCTTTGGAGATGTACAGTCCGTCTTCAAGGATTGCTCCTCGTCTTACCCACTTCTGTTTTTCTGCTTTCGTAGTTAATGTTTGCATTGTTTTTAACATTTCTAAATCTAAAATCTCAGAGGGTTGTAATTCCTCATTCAAAAAGAAAGTTTCTGAGTCTGAGGCTGCTTGTTTTGCAGCTGCATCAGCTCGTGCATTACCTTTCGAAATCTTATCCTGTTGCTTTGTATGAGCTGCACATTTACAAATAGCTACTTTAGTAGGTAACTGAATGGAATCTAATAAATTCAAGATTAATTGCGCATGATTAATCGGTTTACCAGTGGATGTTATCATTCCCCTATTCTTCCACTGCTGCAAAAACATGCACTGTAGAGAAAGCATACTGACTATCAGTATATATGTTCACACATCTGTCTTTCGCTAGAGTGCAAGCACGTGTTAAAGCTATCAATTCTGCTGCTTGAGCAGGCAAGTTATGCTGCAGGGGTTGGGCTTCTACAATCTCAACATCAGTAACTACTGCATAACCTACTAGATTCTTTCCTGTAGGACCCTTTCTACATGATCCGTCCACATAAAATGTCACCTCTGCATCATCTAAGGGTATATCAGTAAGATCCTGTCTGAGTAAAGTTATTTGCTCCATTTCCTGTAGGCAACTGTGTGGTGTGCCATCCACAGGAGTCGGAAGTAACGTTGATGGATTTAATGTTGTACAACGTTCAATCACCATATGAAGTTGACTCAGCAGTATGGTCATACAAGAAAGATGTCTAGCAGGGGACAAGAATGCTATTTTCTCTTGCAGCAAAATTATCGCAACTGCATGAGGCACTCTCAAAGTGAGAGGGTGGAATAATACCATTGAGGCCGAAGCCTGTACTGCCATAGCAGCTGCAACAACTGCCTGTACACAATGTGGCAATGACCGTGCCACTGGGTCCAACTGCGATGAGTAGTAAGCTATGGGGCGTTGCTTACTTCCATGCTGTTGCGTCAAGACTGACGTCATATATCCCTGCTTACAATCTACAGTCTGAAAAAATCTCTTATGATAATTCGGGAGTCCTAAAACTAATGATGAAGCTATCAATCATTTTAGCCTGCAGAAAGCTGTTTCTGCTACTGGAGTCCAATGTAGTATATCTTGTGCTGCCATCGGTGTTTTAAATATTAAATCAGCCAATGGAGCCGATTCCAAAGCATAGTTTGGTATCCAACCTCGACAAAAGTTAGTCGTCCCCAGGAAGGACATCATTTCCTTCTTGGTAGTTGGCTTGGGTGCTTGTAAAATTGCTGCCTTCCTATCTTCATCTAATGTTCTACCCTCCTTGGATACCACATATCCCAGGTACTTGACCTGTGTTCTCCAAAGTTGCAATTTATGCTTGTTTACTTTATGTCCCTGTTCTGCTAAAAATTTCAATAATGCTATTGTATCTTCCCTACATTGCTGCTGGGTAGGGGCCGTGAGCAGGATGTCATCCACATAAAGTAGAACTTGACTGCCCCCGGGTGGAGTAAACCCCGCCAGGTTGCTAGCCATCTCCTGTGCAAATATTGTTGGACTTTCACAGTATCCCTGCGGTAGCCGAGTATAGGTGTATCTGTTACCCTGAAATGTAAAAGCAAACCAATACTGACTATCTGGATGTATAGGTATTGAAAAGAAAGCATTGCTTATATCTACCACGGTAAAATACTTCTGTTGTGGCTTTAAATCATTCAATAAAGTGTGTGGGTCTGGCACCGTAGGTGTCCTAGGTATTATTGCATCATTTACAGCTTGTAAATCCTGTACCATCCGCCATTCCCCGTTTGCTTTTCTAACAGGAAATAGAGGGGTATTACATGGTGAATCTAAAGATTCTACCAGTATCCCTTCCTTGAGTAATGCCGCTATTATAGGCTTGATTCCCTGCTCTGCATCCTTCCTCAAAGGGTATTGTTTCTTTTGTGGTCTAAATGCTGACTTCGGTGTAATGGTTACTGGACCTGCTGTCCGAATAAGCCCTACATCTGATTTCCCTGTTGACCAAAGAGTGCTTGGTATATCACACAAGGCTTTTTCTTCTTCTTCTAACAAGAACACCAATCAGCTGCCCTCACTCTGCTGTAAGTGTACAGCTGGACGTCCTTGCGTTAGCCAATTTAATTTTTGCTTCTGTATTCCCTGTTCTGACAATTCTAAGTCGGTTTGCCTTTCCCATCTTGTCACTTTTTCACCCAGGTCCACCCATCTGACATTTTTATGTTTGGTTAAACTGACATGCGGTAGCCTGTTGGACTTATATAATCCCATGAATTCCTGAGGTAATGAACAACTCACCACACTATTACCCTCAGTATCCCAGTACAAGGTTCGTAACCCTAGTCTATTGGCAGGATTTCTGAACAATTTTTGCTCATATTCCTTATCAGGCCCTGGTGTGCTACAATAGTACAGAGTACAATGTAACAAATGCTGCTGATCAATGTGAAGGGAGGGTACCTTACTGACGGCTAGGTTCATCAGTTCCTCGGTTACTGCCCCTGGACCAGTCATGACTAGGTCCTGGTTGTACCAATAATAGGTTTCACCCTCCGATCGCACCACAAAAGTATCCATTTGCCTTTGTGCCTCCATACCCTTCATGGTAGGAACTACTGCTATGCCAAAGAGCTGCATAAGGTCTCTCCCCAGTAAATTTACTGGACATTTTGCAGAAAGTACTATTTTACTTCTCTGGGTCATACCTGAAACAGGGTCAGTTACTGCTATATCATGGGAAAGTGGTTCCCTGTATAGCTGCCCGTTTGCTGCTTTCACTAATATGTAGTCAGGTGATTCAGAGTGTTCCGGTAACTTTGAAGGGTGTATCAAAGTTCGTGATGCTCCTGAATCACACAAAAATTTCACTTCCCTCCCCTCCACCAGAAGTCTAACTTCCGTTTTTTTGTCCGCCAAATAGAGCTCCAAGCTCAACAAGGCTAAATCTAAAACTTTGCTTTCCTCATTTTCTACATCTGTTTGCACTTCCTTTATTCCTTCTACTGCGTTTACATTTTCTCCCTGCCCATTAGTCTCTCCTGATGACTGTTGAACGTTGTGACTGTCATATAGTCAATCCTCATCACTTCTATCCTTCCCTTCCGTAGACGGTTTTTTATTCAACCTGCAATCCCTTGCTAAATGTCCCCTCTTCCTGCACTTAAAGCACTCACCTTTTCTCTTTCTTTCCTCAAAAACCTCTGAGTCTCTGTCGGAGCGTTTATTGCCCTGAGTGTTTCTCTTACCCTTTTTACCCGACTGTACTACAAAGACTTCTGCTCCGTCTTCAGCTGTGAAGACCTGCGTCTTCTTTTTCTTCTTACTGTTAAAATGTCTTTCAGCATGCCTAGCATACTCCAGTAAGGCTTGTAGCCTACTCGTTCGATGATCAATCATATGCTTTGTAATAAAGCTACTGATAGGGCAATGCAACCTTTCAAAAATGCATTTTTCAATTGTTGTTCATATGAACTATCATTTTTCTGACTTTCAGGAATAGGCATACCACTATGGTTATTGAAACATTCTAATAATCTACCATAGTATCCATCTACAGTTTCATTATCTTGTTGTATGCACTGATTAATACAGGTCCAATCTGCTCTAGGTTTCCATTTTTCAGTAATTCAGTCCGTAAGACCCTTCAACCTAGTGTCTAATTCTGCGTCAGTATATAGGAGTGGTTTAAGTTGCGCGTCACGAGCACTCCAGATGCCACAAACCATGTGCCAGTCTGGACCTATAATTTGTCTAATCACCTTCTCTACTTCTTCCCCATTTAAGTGGTAACTCAATCGCATACCTTGTAAATCTTGTATAAACTTTTCATGATTAATTTTTGGATGGGGAATTCCCTCTGTAGCTTTCCGGATATCTTCCAGCGTCCACGGTCTATACACTAAGAGAGTTGGGTCCTGGCCTTCCTGTCCTGCCTGAGGGTTCGGTACTTCAATTAATGGACAGATTTCCTCACGTTCTTCTAGAGAATCTCTTCTTAGTTGAGTGTCCCTAAGTGTTTTACGTGTTCAGGATCTAGTTTCAATAGGTTCTCTTACAAATGGTTGTTTTAATACCCCTGTTGCCACAGGATAACGTGGGGGGGGACCAGCCTGCCCTCCCGCTTCATATCCTGGATAAGGTATCGGAGGGGGTGGAGGGGGAGGGGCCGTCGCTACTACTGTATTATTATCTTCTTTGTCTAAGAATAATGCTTTCGCATTTTTAGTCTTCTGTTCCCTTCGGTTCACTTCCTCAATCCACCTATGTACTTGAGGAATACCCAACTGTCGCTGTTTTTTCGCCTGACCTTCTGCGTCAGATTTTAACTGTTTCAAAAGTTTCACTAACGAAATTTTGTCTAATTTACCATCAAATTCATATTTATTAACCCATTTTGCAAAATATCTCACATTATCTGCTCTCTGCAATTGCATATACTTCGCATCATCCGTCAAGGGCGGATCTCGCGATCTCTTAGTGCACTGATTTCCCATGTCTTAAAAAAGACTGTTACGTAACCCTTCTCTCGTACCATGTGGTATCTTCTTCCCTGTATCCACAGTAGTGTCTAGAATGACTGTTTACTTTGCTCTGTTTTCCCCCGATCTATGACCAAATATACAGTACTTCAATTCGTTCTCGACCTGCTATCACAAATCTTAACAACAATACACTGTAACCTGGTCCCTGATCTAAAACAAAGACAAAGAGGGAAACTCTCCTTACCTGAGCCTCCCGTTTATGACTGCACGTTTTCTTCTTGGGATCCAGTTTTCCGCTTTTCAGCCACAGATCAGAAAGTGGACAGCCTCTTTACACACAACAATTCAGTCGGAGGTCTTTTCACTCAAGAAGAACCATTTTGGCAACTTCTCCTGCGCAGATTTATTACCACCCATACACTCTGACCTGTAGCTTACCAAAGGAATTCCGGCTAAGAAGGACCAAAATGTCAAATAAATTGTTAAAATCAGACTGTAAAAATCATTAGGCTTTTCAAAATGACAGTCAATAACACAGGAAGCCCAAGTTCAAAACGTTTTACTAGTGTACACCAGGAGGCAAAAAACTATACAGTACAAGTATAGAGTTTTGACTGACTATACAGGAAGTAACTTTGTTTATATAGTATTTACAATCAGCTTTTGCCCACCTTACTGACGTGGTCAGTCACAGGGCATTTACATCACTATAGTCCACAATATTCTATTCATAAGAAGGTGCTGAGGTAATGCTTTTTAAAAGTTTTCCCATGAGAATAACACAGCCTTGCAAGGCACCTGGTCAATTACAATGTCTTTCTGTAAATGTTGCTCTTTCAAGGTTCCAGGCCTGTTCGAATACAATAGTCAGTTCATTTCTTAATACGTTCCTTTGTCTCCCTGGTAAGCAGCTGTACTCTATCTTCGATAGAGCTCACAAGGCCATCCTCCTCAGTGGAAGGAAGAAAGATATACATGTACATACATTTATTTTTCTCTAACCCAGCAGATAATTAATGCTGAAAGACATAAGCCTGCTGAACTGGTTACTGCCAGGGTCAGAGTTCAATCACACTGCAGCTAAGCTTCAGGCAATTACATGCAAGATCATTTCTTCTGCCATATTGTAAAATAGAATAAAATGCATTATATACTATTTGCTTCTAAACTAGCACTTCATATATGTTTAGATATATATTTTTCTAACAGGTAGTTAGCTTTTTTGAAGACTTCGGTTCTGAAACTCAAAAAGAAAAATTTCAGGAGTTGGCCAACCGGCACTTGCGAACTGCTTCTTCTTCGGGCACCACACGGCAAGAAAGACTGATGTAATGGCATCGGCTTTATGCTTTATACCCCTGACTACCTGATGTCATGGAAGAAGAGACAGCAACTGACGCAGGACCCAAGACTTTGATAATCTGGCCGGCTGAGGGCTACCTGCAAGCAGATAACCCAAATGTAATGACTGCAACAGTGAAGCACGAAGAACATCCAAGAGGCCATTGTTATCAAATGCTAATATACATTATAAACATCTAGAGAACTTCCCAAGTGAATCACCCTTTAGGCACTTAGCTAATACAGTTTAAAAGAAGAGTGAAGTAAAAAGAAGTGGGCGAGAATGGTGTAAGCCTTTGTGGCATAACTAGAGTAGTCACTCCGTGGAAGTGGCAGAAATTATGTATGATTTTCCACAGTATAAGCTAACAATCCCCTCACCCTAACAATTTTTTAAAGCATGGAGTATAGTGCAATGTTCAGTTACAGAAATTGTCATGATGGCTGAGCAACGAGGCAAAGGCCCAAGTGATGTTCACAGCATGAACTCTTTATCTCAATTGTCAAGAGTCAGAGGCTGGAAGATGTGGTACATGCAGACACACACACACACACACACACACACACACACACACACACTCACACACACACACACACACACACACACACACACACACACACACACTACAGCCTCCTTTTATAGATTCTATAGTCAACAATAAATATTCAGCTGTAGCCATTATTTATAATATTCTAAAAGTGCTATTACTATGTTTTATTGGTGATTACAATGAACAAGAGACATTATCAAAAGTCACACTCAAAGGGTTCCTTAGTGGCATCCTGAACATAGCTTTAGATGTACATCTTACAACAGTGCCAGCCACAGCTAAATGCTCTGTTTCAGTCCTTAACTGATCACAGCCATTATCTCAGCCCTGGACTCCCCTAAATGCTTTGTTCTGGTCTTGTTCTCAGTTTATGCACTTTCTTTTCGGGCTTAGTTCACGGCTCATTCTTACCTTTATTTTTCTTTATTTTCTGAAATGGCTGTTCATATATAGACCTTATCTGTTCAATGCACAATTCCTGCAGTCATGTAAATGATGTACCAATCTGGTGGACATTCCTGCAGTCATGTAAATGATGCACCAATGTGGCTGAAAGTCCTGTCAATGAATGACAGAAGAATAGCCTATCAAGGGAACAGGTAGAAAAGTACTCAAGAAGTTAAGGGCACAGAGAAGTGACGGAGTTGCAGTATGAGAAACATACTTGGGAAGCAGATGAATGCTCAGATTAAACTGCACCTGTGAGGGGAAGTAGTTGTCAGCCCTACACATGTGAGGATATCCTTAAGGAAATAGCTTGATAAGTAAACAGGTAAGTTGAACTCATGCAGAACACAAGGATGTCGCTTTAAGGAAGATAGTTTGCAGAAATGTTGAAAATGGAAGAAGGAAAAATCCTTTTGGAATGTATCTGTCGCAGCAATAAGGATGACCACTCTCTAGTACTAGACTTTATACATGCTACAGGGAAATGGAAGAAGGAAATGTCACCTCATTATTTCTGTGGGGAAGGATTTTTTGCAGACTCTGAAGGCTATTCCTGCATCAGACCTACCAGGGAATTCTGAAGAAAAAGTGAGTAGCAGTCAAAGAAGGTCAGTACAAAACATTGTCCTGTATTATGAAAGATGCTACTGCTACTGAACTGGGACTCAAAACATTAGTCTCTGGGGCAGACCTCTCATCTATACATATTTTAGAGGAACATGTCCCTATTTTCAGGCTTGATTTACCCCTTCATGCAATTTTTCTGACTCCCCCTCATCACATGGGATTATTGAAGCTGAATAGTACACAGAAAACCACACTACATCACCATCCTGGTGGCAACAATAATTTAAAGAAAGAGGAAACACATCTTACAACCCCTTTTTCTGAAGCAATAAATGGCCTTGTGGTAGTATTTTACAATACAGTTCATTGAAGTCTACAGATTTTATATTGTCTTTTTGATAATGTGCTTATATTTGCCAACATTTCTGGCACTCTTTCTTAAACACTTATTTCTGAATAGTATCCCACATTCTTAATGGAATCTGGAAGAATTATGTGCGATGTGGTATTAATTTTATCCTAACTAGATGTACAAATTTTTATCAGGGTGCTCTATATATTTCAAGAGCTGTTGTTCCTACTTTCAGTGTCTGCAGGTTAAAAATAACAAAAAATATGCCACTGTTAAGATGTCACAAAACCATTTAATCACCAAGCACTTTCATTCCTATAAAAGTTTGAAACTTCATATGAGTAATTAAAAAAGCATTTCCTGTAATTTAAATATAAAATTTGGGGCCAGGACCGACTTCAGTTCTTAAAGGCATAGAATACAATAAAATGTATTACCAAATATATATACGATATCAAATTGCATCTTAAAACTGTTTAATGAATGAATGAGCTGCATCAGCTCACAGCCAATCCAACTGGATAACTCTTTTTTTTTTTAACATTTTTGTACATAACAAGTGTGTACCTAAGGGTTTGTGCATTTTTAAATTTCCAAACGGGGTTGTGTCCAGGTCAGCTTTCCATCATGAACTGGTAGAATTCTTCAATCGAATTGGTTGTGAGCTTATGCAGCTCATGGTGCATGACAACCTATGGAAAATGCAATCTCTTGAGGAACAGATAAACAGCCTAAATCGGGCCATTAATAATGATTTGCTTTTCCCCAGCCATTTGACTGAGTTTTATGACTTTTTAAACGAGTTGACAATTATAATTCATCTGTTTTTCAAAGAAAACAGAAGAAAATTGTCAGGGATGAGACCAATTACAAGAACAAAGTAGTATATCTGGATCCTCAGTTGGGATGAAATAATGGAGTGGGGAGGCAGCTATATTAATCATTATGCTGATCTGGCTGAGGCTGTTCTGGACAATTTTTAGTAGTAGGGGAGGTTTCATGGATATTGAGGAGATTGGAAGAGAAGAGAGTGAGGAATCGAAAGTTGAACTTTGAACCACCATTCATCAAGGAGAGATGGAAACAACAGAAGGGCAATTATGGGAACAAGCAGCAATATTGGCAGACTTAACATTGTTACCCTGTGACCGTAGTCAAGGTACTGTTGTATTTGATAACTTTAAGATATACAGTTATTCTCATAAAGTCATTACAACTGACTCTGATTCCATTTTTCACAAGGGTTTTAGATTTGTTATTGTTATTTTATTAGAACTAAAATTTTTGCTAGAAAATTACATTTTTAATGTATTTTGTCACCTAATAATAAATTGACAATGGATTTATGCAGAAGACGCACCTTTAATCCACCTTTCCTACCACCTATTGCACTTTATGAAAAGTTATGTGAGACTGGCATTTGGGAAGGGTCCAAAGGGAAAAAAAACTATGTTTTACAATCTTACCATTAATGAAAAGCAATTATTGGACTCTTTAGTTAAAGAAAAACTCCACCTTAGAACTCAAAAAACATGTTTTTTTTTTGTATCTTTGTTTTCTGAGCCATTTAATGCCTCAACATCATTTCAATTGCTTCTTTTACAATTTTAATGTGCTTCCCTCAAATTGGTGGATGATGGGGCCTACCTGCCATGGTAATGTGATCTTGTTTTCTTGCTTTCATTCCTTCTTCCCAGAATACATTTCAAGTC
>NC_056733.1:684221583-684231583 GCF_019279795.1 Protopterus annectens
CAGGTTAGATTAATGAATGGCTCACATGGAGAGCTGTTGTCAGTAGAACTGCAATTTGAGATGGAATCTGTCTAAAACCTTGGAAACTTCCTGGAGGTAAGTTTATCATACCCCCCTCAGACAAAAATGGGCATGCTCAGAAAGGCAAACCTGAAATGTAAACAAAGTCTGAATCAAAACAAAAAAATCCCTGGGATTGTCCCTTTAAAGAAAAACTCCACCTTAGAACTCAAAAAACATGTTTTTTTTTTGTATCTTTGTTTTCTGAGCCATTTAATGCCTCAACATCATTTCAATTGCTTCTTTTACAATTTTAATGTGCTTCCCTCAAATTGGTGGATGATGGGGCCTACCTGCCATGGTAATGTGATCTTGTTTTCTTGCTTTCATTCCTTCTTCCCAGAATACATTTCAAGTCCTTTTTATATGAGTCATGATAGATATAAAGAAATGATAAAGAAATGGTCTTGTTTTATCATGCCATTATGATAGAATAGCAGGACTGTGAAGCACTGCCATCTAAACACACCTTCTGTAACAAAGTTACTTCTATGTTTCTGTGACTGAGCCTCATTTAGGTGTTTGTCCGAGTTTGTTCCTGGATCCTGGATTCGCACCCATGCATTTAACACATCAGGCAATGAGCGCCCTTCAACACTTATTGTTTCCATAGCTAGTGCGGGTTTTACAGGGTCAGGTTGCTAGCCAGAGGCCCAACACTCCTCAGAGGGTCCACCGCATACTCATATGCACACACTCACGCCTAAGACAATTTAGTGTCCAATCCACCTACTGCATGTCTTTGGAATGTGGGAGGAAACCAGAGCACTCAGAGGAAACCCACACAAATGCAGGGAGTACATGCAGACTCCCTACAGAAGGCACCCTAGCTGAGAATCAAACCAGAGCACCTCATACTGTGAGATGACAGCTCTAATCGCTGCAGCACTGCGCCATCCCCAGAGCTTGTTCTATGCTATAAATAGCTGTTAGCTGCTTTCAGCAAAAGAAGGTAGGCAGGTATCAGGCTTTTGTAAAGGGATTATTCTGTAGTTCTAAAAGAACTAACAGACCTTCCCCCACACTCTCATGCAGAGATGAAAACTCTCACTGCAGTAAATGATCCTTGCTGTACATTTACAGGTGATAAGTTGTAGGACTCCAAACTAAGTCTGTGACCTACTTCCCAATGCCTTCAGTGGGAAGTTTTGTTTTCTCTCTCATGAATGATGCAAAATTAAAATGTCATGTTCACACCCCTTTTTTCTATTTTCTATTTATTTATACTTTGATAACCAGAAAAGTGAACTGGTCCCGGGACCCTTTTCAGCCACAACTCGGGCTACATTGGCAATGATAATAACAAGTAATAAATGCACTTATCAATACAAAGAAAAAATACTGACATAAAGACATTGACAAAGACTGCATGTACAACACATAGCCAATGTGTGACAGTAAATAAGTAAAATATTAAGCAACATTTACTAGAATATATACATTAATACTTAACTCTGCTATATTAGATTTATTATAAATAATGAATTGCATGCACCCATATTGCACATACTATATATAGGTTTATAGGTTCATAGGTAGGTACTAGGCTATTGGCCCTAGGGCCTATATAAGCCTATCCAAAAAGGTACTTTGGCTTTCGCCACCCAAGAAAATTATTTTCCTGTTCCCCTGTCGAGCAGAGCCATAGAAGTGATCCCCGGGGTGAATTTCCTATTTCTCATCCAATCATCAAGATTTTTCTTGAAGAGTGCTAATGAGGAGCTTTGTTTGATATAGACAGGTAGTTTGTTCCAGAGTATGGGAAGTCTCTGGGACAGGAATCTATTCCTGCAGCATGCTCTGTTTATTGTGGTGACAAGGTTTAGGTCCCTAGAGGGTGTAGCTCAGAGGGATTGGGATTTCTTTAAGTCGAGCATGTACAACAGCTATGGGTTTGACATAGCTTTGTATGTTAGGCAGAGATTGCTTCTGAATAGGCGATATGTAACAGAGTAAAGCTGGAGTTTTTTGAGACGGTCTGCATAGGGCATCTGTTTGAGGCTGGTAATCCTCTGTGTGAGGTACTTCTGTGGCCTTTCCAGTTGTTGTAGATGTCTTGTGAGGTACATACCAAAAGGGGCGTTGTACTCTGTAATGGGTCTAATGAGTGATGAGTAGAGGGGAACAATGACCTCTTTTTTCCTGGATGAGAAACCTTTTGTGATGAGGTGTACCACATAGAAGGATTTCCTGACTACTGTGGCGATGTGATTATCAAAGGAGAGACTACTGTCCACCTGTGTCCCAAGGTCTCTTATCACACTTTTGGTGTTAAGTAAACTACTGCCTATGTGGTAGTTCATGGGTACAGAGTTTTTACCAAAGGGGATGACAATGCACTTTTTGGCATTGAGTTTGAGGCCATGGCTTTGACACCAGGCATATGTCTCAGTGAGGCCCTTTTGTAGGATGTCCACATCATTAGGAGTTTCGATTATAGCTCCTAGTTTGCAGTCATCTGCAAAATTCATTAGCCAAAGACCTTCTGTGTTGGCCTGTACTTCAGAGAAGTAGATACCAAACAGGAAAGTACCCAGGACTGAACTCTATGGTACTCCACTTGTTACTGGTCTGAAGTCGGATTTGGAGTCTGCTACTTTCACAGTGTGGGTTCTGTCAGTGAGCCAGTTGGCAACCCATCTTGTGACATAAGGATTTATACCTAGTTTAGTGAGTTTATCTATAATCCTAAAGTGGGAGATGGTGTCAAAAGCCTTGGTGAGATCTAGATGAGCTGTGTGAACCACCTTACCCTCATCTATGGCTTTGATGACTGCTTCAAAGAAGTCTATCAGGTTTAGGACACATGATCTGCCTTTTACAAACCTGAACTGGGTGGGGTCCAGAGTTTGGAGATTACCAATGTCTTTGTTTATAAGTTCCATGATGATACATTCCATGGCCTTGCACACCAGGCTCGTCAGGCTAATGGGGTGGTAGTTCCCGGGGTCCGTGGTGGCTCCCCCTTTGTGGAGTAGGATAACCATCAATGTGTGCTATTCAGTGGGCACAAAGCCTGAGGTGAGGCTATGACTGAACATGGTACTTAGGTGGGGTGCCAGTTCGTTCTGTAGTTCATGTAGAACACAGCCTGGGATGTTGTCAGATCCCATGGATGCTGTGTTCTTGGCTTTGGATAGTGTGGTTTTTACCTGTGCAGCTATGATTACAGGAACTTTGCATTCTTCCAGTGTAGAGATTGTCCCTTTAGGGGGTGAGAGGGGGGGGTAAAGTTAGCACTGAAACTATCTGCCAGGATGTTGGCACTATCAGTTGGTTCTGTATATTTAGTGCCATTTTGCTGTAACTCAGAGCAGATCTGAGTGTTGCCATTGAGATTCTTGACATAGCTATAGAATACTTTGTGGTTGTGTTTAGAATGAGTGGTGATTTTGCTTTCATAACTAGCTTTGGAGGATTTTATGAGGGATCTCAGCTTCTTACTGAGGCTGACCAGGGAGTTCCTCCAATCATGGGATTTTACTCTTTTTTTGCAACAGTTTCTTTCTTCTGTTGTAGAGTTGGTTTATGGCAGGGGATTACCAGATTGGCTTCCTTTTTTTTGGAGGATAGCATCTTGGTTTTGTTAGGTATAGCATGATCCATGCACATGTGTAAGTGCTTATAAAGTGCATTTGTGTAGGATTCAGCAGTCGTACCTCTATTGTCCATCTGCATGGGTGTCGTGAAGTTTACCACTTCTGTCTTAAGAAGCGTGAAGTTGGCTTTGGAGAAATTTTTTATGGTGGTTTCCCTAATGGGGGGTGGGGGAGAGATGTGGATGTCTAGGGTGATTAGCTTGTGGTCGGATCTGACCAACGAGGAATTGACCTCTGGTGTGGAATACCAGTCGCCCATGTTGGTAATGACCAGGTCTAGGATATTGCTGTCTCTGGTGGGGTTGGATAAGTAATTTATGAATTCCAGAAAATGTACGCGCAAGTATATTTATTTTATTTATTTTACATTTGTTGACCGGGTTAGTCCAACTGGATACATATCCGTTTTCAGTGGAGGCCCGGGGAGAAAAGCTCCAAAGAACAGAGGTACATGAGTACATATACTGACAAAACAATAGTAAGTTAGTAAGTTAACATAACATAAGAAGGCACATTAAAACAATAAGTAATACAAAAAATATAATCCTAGATAAAAATAGAAGTTAGTGAGATGGATTGTCATGGCTGCAGGGTGAACCCTTTAGGATTTGGGTTGTGTGGTGGCTTGGCTAGGCTATGTAGGGTCGAGGGGATGCGCTATTAGTCGGGATTAGAGCATGGGCAAAGCCATTGGGTTTTTAGTAAAGCTCGGAGGTGGGTTTTAAATTGGTGCAGAGTGGTCATTAGTCTTAGGTTGCTTGGGAGGGCATTCCAAGTTTTGCCAATGGAAATGGCATAAAGAGCTTCCCCTCCCGAGTTGTTAGGTTTGATGGTCAATACTTGAATACTTTTGGATGACCTGAGGGACGAAAGATTAGAATAGGGGTAAGAATGTTATTCAGTGAGGGAGTTTTATCGGGATGTTTAATGATTTTGAATGCCTCAGTAAGTTGGTTGAGTTTAAGAATATTGGGCAGTTCTAGCCATCCCAGTGTTCTTAGATTTAGGCAGTGATGGGTGCGGTAGGGCATTCCTGTGATAAATCTAGCTATGTGGTGATAGGCAGTGGATAGTTTATTAAGCTCTTTTTTGTGAAGGAAGGAGAATATGGGGGAGGCATAGAGGAGGGTGGAGAGGAGATGAGTTCGGGCGATGGTTAGTTTGGTGTGTGGGGTTAAGAATTTCTTAATTCTGTACATGGACCCAAGTTTCTTGTTGAGTGATTTAATGGTCAGGTTCACATGCATATCAAATCTAAGTTTGTGGTCTATTGTCACCCGAGTAGTTTGGTGTGGGTGACTGGAAAGATTTTGGTACCATTGTTAGCGGACACAACGAAGGTTGGGATGTGGGTGTTGGGGGATTCTAGACCGTGAGTAGTTGCTGGAGTAGGGAAGAATAGAAGCAATTTGGTTTTGGTTGGATTAAGTAGGAGTTTTAAGTCTGAGAACCATTTTTCGACTAAAGAAAAGCAGTTTTGGGTAGTAGCTTGGAGTTTGGTGAGAGAGTCATCAGAAGAGATTAGGGTGGAGTCATCCGCATATTGAATGCAGGTGGCTTTGGGAAGGACAGAGTGTAAACCGTTAATGAAGAGGGAGAAAAGAAGGGGACCGAAAATAGATCCTTGGGGGACACCGATATTGGTGGGGAGTAGGTCTGAAATCCTGTTTTGCCACTGTACCGCCTGTTTTCTACCAGAGAGGTAGGCGTTGAACCAACTTATAGTGGATTTGCTAAGATTAAATGTTTCCAGTGTGTGAAGCAGTTGTTTGTGGTTGACCATATCGAAGGCTTTCGATAGGTCTAGAAAGAGCGCAGAGGATATTAATTTGTTATTCCGGTTGAGGTTGATTGAATCAACAAAGGAGAGGAGAGCAGTGGTAGTGCTATGATGTGGGAGAAAGCCGTGTTGGGAGTTAGATAGGAGATTATTTTGGATAAGGTGGGTAATAAGTTGTTTGTGGATGCAGCGTTCCATAATTTTGGATAAGGGGGACAATATTGCAATAGGTCTATAATTGGATGTGTCAGTAGAGGATCCTCCTTTGTGGAGAGGAATGATATAGGAGATTTTCCAGATTGAGGGAATAGAGGCTTCGGAGATAGACCGATTAATAAGGATGGATACCGGGTAGGCTATGGCGTCGGCTGCTATTTGTAAGTATTTCGCTGGAAGTAGGTCAGCCGCTAGGGTAGTTGGTTTAAGTTTTTTCAGGAGGGTACGAATGTAGAAGGTGGAGGTGGGTTCTAAGTTGAAGGCAGGTTGATTTGGATCATTGGTTGAGGTTGCGGCCGAGGGGGAAGAGGTAAGCTGGCTGGCGAGGGACTGGATGGTCTCAGTAAAAAAAGAATTAAAAGAGTTAGCTATCTCACTTGGATCTTTATCCATGAGTGTTTCAGGTGTGGGGGTGGAAGATTTGCCTGGATGGAGGAGGTGGTTGAAACCAGCCCAGAATTTTTTAGGGTTGTTTTGATACTTGTCTTGGAGGTGACAGAAATATTGTTTTTTATCGGACATAACGGCTGCTTTAGTTGAGTTTCTAAGCTGTAGGAATTTGATGCGGTCCAGAGGGGTTTTTGTGGTTCTCCATTTGTTCCAGGCCTGGTCTCTGAGTTTAATTTTATTTTTTGTATCTTTGGTTAGCCAAGGTGCGATACGTTCCTTAGTTCTAATGAGTCGCTTAGGAGCGTGAGAGTCAAGTATTTTGAGGAAGGTATCATTAAAGTGTGACACACTCTCTTCTAAGGGTAGGGTATTTAGGATGGACCAGTTGCATGCCTTAAGGTCAGCAAGAAATTGTTCAGGGATGAAATTCTTGCTGTTCCTAACAAGTCTGGTTGGGAGGGGGTGAGTATTTGGACATTTGTGTTTTATAATAAAGGTAATAAGGTGGTCACTAAGGTCGTTGGGGGGGGTCCCTACGGTATAGTTGGTGGGATCCTTGCTTGTAAGGATCCAGTCTATGATGCTATCTTTTTGTTGGGCATGTCCAATTCTAGTGGGGGAAAGAATAAGTTGGGAGAAACCGTGTAAGTTAATAGGGAGAGGATTTGGATGAGAGGAGTATAGGGACCAGTCAATGTTAACATCTCCTAGAATTATCGTTTCTTGGGGATAGAAGGTGGTAAGCCAGCTGAGAGTTTGTTCTAGGTTTTCAATGTTGTTGCCTGGAGGTAAATAGGTGATTATGAGATTAATAATTTTTTGGTTGTTTAGGCATAATTTTAGGGCAATCAATTCCTGGTTGTGGATTTTTGGAGGTTGGAGGGGATTCCTAGTGATGCTCAAGGAGTTCTTGAACATAACTGCAATTCCTCCACCCTTTCTAGTTACTCTATCTGCCCTAAGGATGTTATACCCAGGTGGGATGATTTCCTCATCCTTAGTGATAGGTTTGAGCCAGGTTTCAGAAAGACACATGATGTCAGGGGAGTGGGTTTCGAGCAGAGCATGTAAGTTGTGTACTTTGTTGTTGATGATTTGTACATTGAGGTGAAGCATGCGGAGGGAGCCCGCTAGGCTTCTGGCAGTGTTCCAGGAGTTTGAGCCTAGGTCAATGGAAGGGCCAGGGTTGGGGTGGATATCGCCGTCTTTTGTTATGGATCTTTTTAAATAGTCAAGTATACCTTGGAGTTTAATTAGTAATTTGAAATGTTCCCTTGTTGAGGATGTTTTTGGGTAACAGAGAGTGAGGTGGAAACTGTAGGGGTTTTTGTTAATAGAAGGGTAGTGAGAGGGATGAATGGGATTAAGGGTGTCATGGGAGTACAGGGAGGTTTGACTTTTGGGTAGGTAGGCACCTGTAGGGTTTAGGGTATCGTATCTCGTTAACAGATAGGTTGAGATAAGTAATAGTATTATAAGAGGGAGAGTACAATAAGAGTTTCCTACCATGGCGAGGGGGGGGGATGAAATACCTTGTTTCAATTGGTGGGTAAAGAAACTAGGAGGCGGGAGGAGAGAGTGTTAATGGAAGAGTTGAGTGGGTGGGTGGATTGAGGGGGTAGGCTTAGTAGTATAGTCAGGTGGAGAAATGGAGGGGAGTGGTACTGGGAGGGGGACTGTTGTGATTGGGTGGTGGTAAGGGGGATGGGCCTAGAGACCTAATAAATGTAGAGGTAGTGGGGGCGGGTGGGAATAGGGGGCAGGGAGAGGTGCGGAGCGAGCCCGAGCGTAGCGAAGCGAGCGGGGATTACACCACAGAGGTATTACCTTGTTCTTAAGGTAACCACATTTAACAGCAGATAGCAGACTGTTTTATTAAATCTAAGGTCTGCTTTCTTAGTAAGATTTTGTTACTAGTAGCAAACAGTTTGTTTTTAAGTACAAGTAGCAAACAGTTTGATTTTAAGTATAAAGTCCGCTTTCTTAGTAGAATGATTTTAAAATAAAAAGTCTGTAATCTGTTTGTTGCTGCCTGACACTAGACAGTTGAAAATACTGTGAGGAAGGTAGGTTCTTTACCTAGGCAGCTGTTTGAGTGATAGGATTAATATGCAGACACTTTAGTTAGTTGTGTGCATTCACACAAGGAGAGGGACGTCTCAGGGCTGCCGTGATGGTTGGGTGCCACGCGGTGTACTTTTAGCTTGGGGACTGATAAGGGAAAAAGAGAGTACAAAACAGATGAAATTATGCAATGCACAAGTCACAGTTAAATTTATCATTATGAAGTAAAATACTGTAATGGTGTTATTCGTCTGCACAAAACAGCTGAAGAATTTGTTAATTAGCACAAAACAACTGTTTGGCGATACTAAACTATTCTGAGACGCTGAGGCTGTGCCACTAGGCCTTCAGAGCGTGCTCTGTAGCGCGCACTGCAAGCAATATTTACTGCTATTTCAGGATTTAGAAATTAAGCATGTGTAGAGAGTAACGCTGTACATTTAAAGACAAGGCTAATACAAGAGATGTAGTAGTGTTCAGCTTAGGATGAGCGTGCTACACTTACAACACGCTCACGTTTAAGCGGTTCACTCAGGTAACGTACTACCTAACAAACAAACATTTGTTCAATTGAAACAACTGTAAAACACATTTAAAGCAAGGTATTAAGTCTTGGTGAGCGTGCTCTACGAGCGAACTCACTAAATTACAACTATATAGGACAACACGCTCGCGTTTAAGCGGTTCACTCAAGTAGCGTGCTATGCCTAACAAACAAACATTTGTTCAATTGAAAATAACTGTACAACACATTTAAAGCTAGGTATTGTGTCTAGGTGAGCGTGCTCTATGAGCGAACTCACTAAATTACCACTATATAGGTTGCTGTTGTGTACAAGTGATTTCTCCGTTAAAAAGGAGATGCAGCAAGGTTGGAATCAGCTTAACATACCCTATTACACGAAGAAGCGACCGTGGAGGTGTACAGGTCTAATCGGTACTGGTCCCAAGGCAGATGACGAGGCGGAGATACCACAGGGGTGTAATGAAACCTCGTTGACGTCAGGGATTACACCACAGAGGTATTACCTTGTTCTTAAGGTAACCGCCTTTAACAGCAGATAGCAGACTGTTTTATTAAATCTAAGGTCTGCTTTCTTAGTAAGATTTTGTTACTAGTAGCAAACAGTTTGTTTTTAAGTACAAGTAGCAAACAGTATGATTTTAAGTATAAAGTCCGCTTTCTTAGTAGAATGATTTTAAAATAAAAAGTCTGTAATCTGTTTGTTGCTGCCTGACACTAGACAGTTGCAAATACTGTGAGGAAGGTAGGTTCTTTACCTAGGCAGCTGTTTGAGTGATAGGATTAATATGCAGACACTTTAGTTAGTTGTGTGCATTCGCACAAGGAGAGGGACGTCTCAGGGCTGCCGTGATGGTTGGGTGCCACGCGGTGTACTTTTAGCTTGGGGGCTAGGCAGCTGTTTGAGTGATAGGATTAATATGCAGACACTTTAGTTAGTTGTGTGCATTCGCACAAGGAGAGGGACGTCTCAGGGCTGCCGTGATGGTTGGGTGCCACGCGGTGTACTTTTAGCTTGGGGGCTAGGCAGCTGTTTGAGTGATAGGATTAATATGCAGACACTTTAGTTAGTTGTGTGCATTCGCACAAGGAGAGGGACGTCTCAGGGCTGCCTTGATGGTTGGGTGCCACGCGGTGTACTTTTAGCTTGGGGGCTAGGCAGCTGTTTGAGTGATAGGATTAATATGCAGACACTTTAGTTAGTTGTGTGCATTCGCACAAGGAGAGGGACGTCTCAGGGCTGCCGTGATGGTTGGGTGCCACGCGGTGTACTTTTAGCTTGGGGGCCTATTACACGAAGAAGCGACCGTGGAGGTGTACAGGTCTAATCGGTACTGGTCCCAAGGCAGGATATATATATATATATAT